>NC_057693.1:1468946-1516479 GCF_014466175.1 Vespula pensylvanica
TTTTTCTCGGAACCAATAGCTTGTGTTTTCTCAGAAAGGATTAATAGATTACCTCGGATTGGCGCGATTTCCTGTGCCACCTCTTCGCATATCCTGCTACCCGCGTTCACGTATCTTTTGCGCGAATGGTCAGTTTTGTGAATATGGATAATAATGGTAGGATGTATACAAATACGCATTGAATTCTTTTTCTAAAACATTTTTTATTTTCTTTTTATTAATAATACATGGTAATTATATCTAATTCGATAATTATATTAATGTTTATTTTACCGTGTAAGTTGCGTTACAAGATAATACAATACAATACGATATTACGCCATGTGGTATAATATAATAAAATATAATAATGTTGTAAATACATATACACACTCATACATCATTTATATTAATTTAAAAATTATCTTAAATATTTTATTTTAATTCAATTAACATTAACTTTTGATGACATATATAAATATTTTTAGGTTAAATATTGATAATTTATGTTCTGTAATAATACAATATTGTACAAAATTAGTTTCGAAATAATACAAACTATATAAATATTAGTTTTATAAAGTGTGAAAAATAAGTTATAAAAGATAACTCATGTATTTTTATAATTATTTATTTATATTTGTTTCATAATATAGAAATTACATCATCTTTTTATCCGTTTTAGTTTTGTTAATGATTATGAAAAGAAATACACTCAAATATGGAAGCAATGTTAAAGACTACTTGTAATTACACGGAGTAATTTTTATTTACCAGAATACAATTGATTATAAATGAAATCTATAATTTCGATTTATGCAAGAAGAGTACAATTTGTTCTGACAGTTTTTAATTGAGATTAATTTTTATTGCTCGCACGCTCTTACTCTCTTGTTTGTGATTTTTTATGATGATGCCTACGTTCGTCTTATGTACATATAGAATAATAAAATTGATAAAAATAATAAAAATTCTAAGGAATATTTATATTTGATTTGATTGTAAAGACCTTGATAATTTCAATACTACATCAACATTCTCGTCGCATGATTTATTACAAGGAAATGATTTTTCGACAAAAATATGTTTTTTGCGTAAGTGGACATATTATTTTAATTTTAATTTTGAAAAGTTATATGGACTTTTTAAAACATTACACTTATGTTATATTATTGCAAAAATGAAAACGTTTCCACGAACGAACTAACAGGAAATATTTACAAAATATTGAAGAAATTGATGAGAATGACGTTTCTTTTGAAAATCCCGAGAAGAATAACGATATTCTAATAGTTGAATAGTAATGAATTCTAATATTGATACAAATCTTAAACAAAGTTTTTCTTCATGTATCCGATACAGAAGAAAATACTTGCTATGATAAATCTATCTATGTATAACAGCATCTCTGAATGATAATCAAATCATTGAGAAAACAAATCATGAATAAATTACTTTCATATTGGATTTAGATTATAATATGTTAATTTATTTCGAATAATATTTAAAAGCAAAAAACGAAAATAATTTTTTGAAAAAAATCTTCGTACGATTACGACATTACGACAATAGTATTGTGCTTTGTTTTGTTTCTATTCGCAAAATCGAAAAATGTCTAGATAATATTGTCAATCCAAAAGATTGATCGGAAGGGATGCTTTTTGTATCTATAACGAATAATTAATGATCTAATAATTTATTGAAAATTATAAGAGACGAAGTAAACACATATATGCAACAAGAAGATAATAAGTCAACGATTTCGATAGTAAAATAATTTTCATATTTGAAGAGATAGATGTATCAATAAATCATTTTGTTTATATATAAGTATTCCTTCTATTTTGTTACATATTTCAATATCTCCAGCTGATCATGTAATATGTACTTATATTTCGAATGATTTAAATCAAATAATTAATTGTATATTAATTTTTAAAAAATCATTTAGATCAAGCTGATCAAGTTTTGTAAAGAAATTCAAAGCAAAGCACAATACGATTTGTCATAGTGTCGTGATTCTACGAAATTTTTTTTTTTTTTACAAAATTATTTTCTCGTTTTTTTCTTTAGATATTATTCGAAATAAATTAATATATTAGAATCTAAGTCAAACATGATTATATTTCGATTTCTTCATGAATTTATTTTTCATTGATTTGATTATCATTAAGAGATGCGGTTATAAGTAGATTCAATGTAAAAAGTTTTTTCTTGAATATCGATTATGCGATGAAAATATTAGATTTCAAATACTAATCAAAATTATAATTAATCTTCTCCGGTTTGTTAAAAAATATTTCATTCTCATTTATTTCTTCGATATTTTGTAAATATTTCCCATTAGTTCGTTCGTAGAAACATTTTTTTTTTTTTGCTATTATTTAAAATAAGTGTAACAATTTAAAAAGTCGACAAAATCTTACAAAATTGAAAGTAATATAATTTGTCCATTTAAACAAAAAACATGTTTTTTTTTTTGTCGAAAAATCACGCAACGTTTTCATTCGTTTCATTGAATCACGCGACGAGAATGCTAATATAGTACCGAAATAGTATTAAGACATTTATAATCTAACGAACGATGAATACTTTCTTTGATATAATTCTCCTTAATAGGTAATCAAATTTATTTTTAAGAGAGAAATGATTAATTATCTATCTATTCATCATGATTTTGTCAAGAGCAATATAAAAATCACTGTTTTCGTTTTTATTTTCTTCGCCGGTCAAAAATACGAGTTTCTCAAAATCAAATCAATAGTAGATTATATACTATAGAAATTTTATTCGGAACAAGTGGATAAAAATTTCTGACGTTAAAATGATTCGAGATATTATTACATGCTCATCTAAACCATTTCACGATAAGTTTATATCTATAGTAGTTTATATTTAGAGTAAAGAAAAAAATTTACTTTGTTCTTGTCTTATCATCACTTCTTTCTTCATTTACCGGATGAAATGGAATTAATAATGGATAAAAGATAGACTATATTTTACGGATTGCTTTTCATTCGTTTTCCAAAGTTGTTCAAGTAGATGTTCTAAAATAGAAAGAAAATATTGTTTGTTAAATAAGAATTCCATCGTATAGGGAAAATTACAAATTGAAAGTATTGATATAAATTTTACTTACAATTGTCAATTAAAAGATGAAGCGTATTTCCTTTTATTGGACATGGTTTTGATCTTCGAATTCAATTGAAGATATTCTGCACTTTCTCCATATCTTCTTGGAAGTAGTACGACAAAAATAAAAATGCAATAACATTTAATCGGTCCATGGTGTGAAACATTATTATCTCTGAAAAAAATACAAAGTTATTTTAATAAACATCTCTCTCTCTCTCTCTCTCTCTCTCTCTCTCTCTCTTTTTCTATATATATATATATATATATATATATATATATACAATCGTATGCAATGATAAAAAAGAAAAAAAGGAGTATCCATTATATGTGTGCATATTATATGCAATTTTATACGAATAAATATAAATTAACAAATTGTAATCAACATTTCACCATTTTAATAATGAAATGTGTGCAAGAAAGTTAGGTAAAAGATAAACAAAATTAAAAAGAACACATTCAAATGAAATCATCGTATAACGAAAATGAAAAATATGTTAAAAATCGTAATAAATATAGAATAAATATACTTATGTCGTTAGAACTTTAGTATAAGCATTCAGAAAAGAGACTTATAAATCAATTAATTTATTTAATACTACTTTAGCAATGGATAATATATATGTGCATTAAAATCAATGATAAGTTTTAATATATATTAATTAAATTTTTCTTTTAAATATTATGAACAATTGGGAAACACTAGCAACTAAAACAATATTAAATATTATTGATAACATTATATATTAAAAAAATGAAAATAAAAATAATTGTGCGGTACTTACATTACTCGCTTCTATTGCGATTTTTCAATAACGCACTAGTTAAACAGATTTCTTTAGAAAGACTGGATTATTATTGGAACTAGTTTGAATAATGCTCGAGGAATAAAAGATATTTGAAGAAATATTGACTTTATATATAGCACTCGAAATGTGTGTAACAATCTTGAATTAATCATGAATATATAATCTCAAAAGTTATTATGATACATATTAAACATAAAAATTTCCATATTGCTTTATACGCAATTTTCTTTTTATCATTATATTGTTTATCAATATAAGCTTTGACTATATTATAATAAGACACATTTTTATAAATACATTAATCTTTCAATAACATTGTATGAAAAAGAAATAGAGAAAATATGCACTAGGAGGAATGGTAATGATTTTTTTTTCTTTCTTATAGCTCAATGTTTACTCAACACAATATCCAAAGATCAGTTTTTCTTATAATATATACGTCAGAGGATACTCAGATCAGAAATTTTTTCCGATGCAGTGTTATACACGTGCGCTGAAAGAACGCGTATAGTCGAATGCCGGAAATTAGAAATAAAATATAATAATTAGATATCGTTACAATTAGATTCGATTAGAAATTTATGAAATCGAAGAACCTGTTTAAATTGACGAGTGTTTACACAAAAATCTAACTCGAATTATTTGAGAAATATTTTCTAAATTTTACAGTAATGAATTAATTAAATATTACGACATATTATTTTTGAATGAGTAAAAATTTTATGCATTTAATATTTTATGGATGGCGTTTATCGCATCGAACTATGACCTGTGTTAACCTCGTAATCTTGTTGACTATTTGTAAGAATTATACCAGTTGAATTTTAATATGGAGTTCAATTTTTTTAGCGTTATTGTTATGGCTACTGTTACAGCGATCGAATCGAGCAACGTGATTGGTCGAAATCTTATTTTACTGATATGGCAGACGCGTACACGAGCACGTTTGTGATTGTAGAGATAAGTATAATTATTTAATAAATAATAATTTATTAAATTGGAATAATAAATATTAATAAATGAATATTTATTAAATTTATTACAAATAGTTTGCACGCCAATCGAAGTAATCCAACAAATTAACCTAATTTATATTGGTACTCTGATAGAGTTACAAGTAGTTAAGAAACATTAAGTTCTCATTAGATAATTCTGCATAATTTTTCTTACAAATTTTCTTTTTTTCTTTTTCTCGTTTAAATAAAATATTAATGGTTAAAGTTACTTCATCAAATGCATTGTTTTACTTGTATATGCTTGAAAGTATGATAAAATTATATAATTTGAAGGTATAGTCCAATTTATTATATAATAATCAATCTCTTTTATATGATTGCATTTAAAGAAATTTCTTTTTCATTACTGATAAAGAAACAGTGTAAAAAATGTGTAATTATTATTATTTTTTTTTTTAATCAATAAAACTCTTTTTTGGAGAATACCGTCGGTATTGCAGTGTGATGTCGCGTTATGAATTACTCGTTAAAGTTTACAGATGGCTCAACGTTGTATTTTCGACAAACACGTCTTCAAGAAATAAATTACTTTATCGACATACATAATTGTAAAATTAATTGTGTTACAAGACTGACATTATTTCTTTTTAACTTCCTTTTTTTTTTTTTTTTTAAATAATCTCTCGGTTTTTATATAACGAATGTAAAACTTAAAATGAAATATTGTTAAATATAATTAACGTATTTATATAACATTAATAAATGATAAAATATATAATTAAATCGTAAATCGATTATGGATTATTGAAATATATATTTGATATTTTGGAAAATCACATCTTTTGTAATATTCGTATAAAGTTAGAAAATTTTCTACACGGATTACGTCAGTGCTTCCGAAGGTTAAAATATTTCTTTTAACACGTTGAATGCCGCGTGGGCAATACCGTATGGCCCACGTTGGACTTTCTATTCAGGACAATATTATCATGAAATTTTTTTATAATATCATCAGATGATACATAATTGACTCCTTCATGTATAACACTACTGTTATACCATGGAAGATATCGATATCGGGTAATGCAGCGTGGTGATACGTTTCGAATTACAAGACAGTATATTTTCATTATCATCGAGTTATCAATTGTGTGTATTTAATTCCACTTGTTGTTTTTTATTGTTATATAAGTCTACAATCATACAGCCCCTTTCTCATATTAATAACAAATAAAACGAATAAAAAAGTTATATCGATAAAACATTTAATTTCAAAATATAAAATAAATATTTATATACATTCCTATTTCAATAGCCAATATGATATTACAAAATAAAGGATACTTTCAAACGATTTATATTAATTTTAATATTGACGATAAAACATTTCCTTTGAAGAACAACTAATTTCAAGCGATTAATTTTAATATTAGTAATTGCTTTACGTAGCCAAAGAGCAAGAAATCGTACTATAAAGCTACGAATGTTTAATGACGATTCTTCAGATGCGGAATATCGTTTTTGTTTATCTCGTTTTAATACGAAACACCGTTTTATTATGTCACTTTAATTATATATTCGTATATTGGGTATTGCAATTTACAAAAATAAATTGATTTAATATAATAAAACTGTTATATATACAGGACATCCTTTTTTAGAGGTATGAACGAATATCTTACAACTTATTAAAAGTTTACAAGAAAGTTTATTAAGAGATATTTCCATTGAGCTTTGAGTCAATTATAAAGTGCATGTACAAATTTTTTTCTTTTTTTTTTTTTTCTTTCTTTTCTTTTTACTCATGACCTTTTCCAGTTATGAAAGTCAATATAGTTTTTTTTTTAAGTAAATATTAATAAATTCTTTTTGCATATCTTTATGGTAATAGACATTTGCAATCGTAATCTTATGTATTTATATTACAATTTTAAAAATAATCAATCAAACTTTTAATCGTCAAAATACACGATTACTTGATTCGTAAAATACAAATATTGTATTTTTATAACATGAAATATATTATATAAAAAGAAAAGAAAAAAAATTATATGTATGCTTTCGAGAAAACTATATATTAATCTTCATGGCTCGAAAAGGTCACGAGTAAAAGAGAAAGGAAAAAAATAAAAGAAAAATGTTTACACAAACTTTGTTCCTGACTCTCAAAGTGGTGCAAATTTTTCTTAATAAACTTTCTTGCAACCTGAACCAACCAGTTGCGAGATATTCGCACGGATATCTATGGACGTATATTTTATATAATATATAAGAAAAAGAAGAAAGAAAAATAACTAACTATTGTATATAAATATAATTTAATTAAATATTATTGAAACAAAGTATGAAAATACTTAAAATTGAATATTAAAAAATTTAATATGTTACCTTATATATATATATATATATATATATATATATATATATATATATATGACCGTAATAATTAAAAAAATTATATGTTTCGTGTTTATGGAGTATATTACGTATTAATCCTGTTTACTAATTTTTTTTTTTTTTCTTTAGTTTTATAAATATCATAACTCATATTTTACAAGCGTACAATAATGTTTATAACAAGCATATAACGCTGAGTGCAATAACGTGAGTCATAAGGATGACCCATACGGTCTAAAGTTACATAAGTCACGTGAAAACGAATATCAACGTGACATTAAACGTGTTAAATTTGCATAAGAGCAATAATACTTGAAAATATTATTTGTTATGACGGCTACTGGAGTTGACTAAAGAACACTATACGACCATTTAGTTTTGTTTGAGAAGACTACGAGAAATTCGATGCAGTAGCTAAAGCTGATATTAAATGAATTAGCTAAGTGCTAAGAGTACGTGAAACGTTATATATTGCTTTTCAGTATATATATTTACGTAGATACATATATATATATATATATATATATGTGCACACATATATGTACTTGCATTGGAATATGTTGATAAATTTGTAGAGACGAAGATTCGTTAAAAGCAATATTAATTACTCGTCTCTTTTCCATGACCTCGCCGTTTAGAAGGACATTGAATATTTATTTTATACGAATCGACATTTATTTTACCAAGAGAAAAAGCAAAGTAAAACGAAAGGAAAAAATATTCTTTCTGTTTAACATGACTGAATGTTATTACAATTGTTACATAATTTTTATAATTCACGTATCAACGAACTTTCGAATAGAAGAGAATTTCATTTGATATTTCAAAGAAAATTCGTATTTAGTTTTCTTTTTTTTTCTTTTCTTTCCCTTTTTCTCTTTTTCTTTTTTGATTTTCTCTTTTATCGTGAATATTAAAATAATTTATTTGTTAAGTTTTCTTTTTATTATTCATTAAAATAATATATCATTGCGTTCGATAAACGTCATCCATGTTAAAATAAACGATAAACGAATATTTAGGAAAAATTGGACGAGAGACGAGAACGTAGTCGTAGAGTTGAATTTTATTTTAATTACCAAAACAGAAATGACAATTGTACATTACAATTGACGATCGAGACAATTAGTATTAAAGCCGAAATTGCCTACCGTCGTCATTTGTGTAACTTAATTTGGAACATGAAACAACATTCTTGCTCTTGCTGATTCCATATCTTCCACTTGAGGTCGTATGTTCTCTGGAAATTGAATTGATGGAATCGTTAAAATAATTCGACACACGAGTCGAGAAGCATTTCCTGGCACGATTCTCTCGTCGCATTAGGTCTTATTATATATATATATATATATATATATATATATATGTCTACAGATGTGTATATATAGATATATATCTCTAGATATACATATATACATATACATGTGTGTGTGTGTCTGTTATCGTATACGATGATAACAAGAGAGAAAATGGCGCCACATGCGTAATATGCTTTTAGGAAGATAAAACGATGTCTCTTTTATCTTTCCTTCTTTTTTCTTTTTTTTTTTTTTGTTTTTCATATATTGAAGAGGCAAAAGGTCATGGAGATGCGTCCCGTAAAAAGACAATGGCGCTTTAACAAAATTAAATACATGGATGCATGCATTGCATACGTTTATGTGTAAGTACATAAGTATATACATATATATATATATATATACATGTATATGTATATATATATTTACATACATACATACATATATATATATGCATGTATTAAACTGTATAAAGAGATTCATGAATTATTATGATCGAATGTAAATCGATATATAAACCATGAAAGTGAAAAAAATGTAATAATTGGTACTCACGATTGGGAATTTTTTCGAGATAAATAATTGCACGTTATAAGTTTGCTTTTGACCCGGCACGGCCGGGCACGAAGTCATTGTACAAGCATCACTACTCATTCCTAGAAACGGAAGATCAGTAAGAGCACTAGCCCAATACGCTCGAGTTTCTAATGTATCTCCACTGAAGTCTGTAAGAAAATTTGTTTACCATTAATTTTGATTTCGTTCAAAAAATCGTAACGAGGATTACTGTATAATCGATCTTTTAATATTTATTAATGGAGAAATATTTAAGTTTGATTTAAACGACAGAATTTAATTTCATTGAAAAGATGAAAGTTTATGAAGGTTTGAATCGGACTGAAAAGCTTTCTTTTTCTATTAATTTAAATAACCTACTAGGCGTATAATCAAAACTTATGCTCGAATTGTATCCCCTTCTAAGTCGACACGGTTTATCTTCAGCAGCCTCTCTGCAAGGATCGACGCGTACCTCGTGTATAGTGCAGTTGGAGACTGCATCGGCTGAAAAAGTATAACATTATTACAACCTGTAAAAAGTTTCAACGAGTACCAATTACTTCAGTTCGATAAACGTATAATATTTTCGTAATTCAAGAAAGAAAACGATATATAATGAATTCCTTTCTTTTTTTTTATTTTATATTTCTTTTGTTGACTCTGACTAACATAAGCGATATTTAAATTATCAGTTTAAATCTCATTGAACGATATTTAATATTTTCAATCGATTTCATTCTTGAAAATAAATTGACAATGAGTTTATAAAATTCCACGTAAGATCTATTTTTTATTCATTACGTTCATAGAAATTAATTGATAAATATGATTAATGATATGTTTATGATATTAGACTCTAGATCTTATTCTATAAATTCTATTTTGTTTTTATAATAAATTTTTATAAAATTCGATTATAGATTTATAAATCATTGAGATGACTTTGTTAAAGAAATTAATAATTTGTAAATAAAATTAAACGTTCGATTTTATTACAATTACGCCTGTAATTTTCAAGTAACTTTTTTTCAATAGGAAGTTATAATAGTATAAGAAAAAAATTCGTGCTATCAACTCCGTTTTACAGAATTACCAAACGGTTATCTCAGTGTGACGTAATTTCGTCAAAGAACTAAATCAAATTAGACGAAACCAATCTATCAGTCAGCGTACGCTGACCTTTACGACATTTGATAAGTGAAAATAAGAAGAAATCAAAAAACAAACATTTTTAATAGATCTCACGTTTTCCAACATCAATGCCGTCCAGTACAAATGTACTTACAATATATAGATAAGCATTGTTTTTCTTTATAAGTAAATAATTTCTAATCAAAATAAACTGTTAAAAATAAGAATGATAGTCCAGTGCATTCCGAGTACTATCGAATGTACTGCCGAAGGTCGATCGATTTGTTGATTTTTCGATTGTTCCGAATGACGTCGGTCTTATATTTTATTCAATCAACTGTTATCGACAATTAAATATTTCTTTACCATTTAGCAATTAACGATTCAATTTTCTATTTGTACAAATATTTCAACGATACAACGCGACGAAATTATATATTAAGTTAAAATTAATATTCCCTTCTGTATGTATATTCATTAAAAAAAAAGAAAAGGTTTCTTCGAAATAATTAATCGGTAATTCTGTTTGAAATAATTAACGTGTCTACGAAGTCACTTGATCGTATGATTCATATCGTGTCTACGGAGTAAAACTCGTTAATGACCGAACTTCGTACATTGATGAACAATATTGTGAAGTCAAATTATTTCTCACACTTATCGTTTTTTGATTAATCTTTAAATAGTACTAAAGGGACAATTAACTAATATATATATATATATATTAATAATAATAATAATTAACTAATATATATATATATATATATATATATGTATGCTAACAAATTAGAATACATAAAACAAGCTCATCAATTGTATTACATATACAAGAAGGAAAAAACATTAATCGTAAAAATGAAATCGTTAATCGTGAATTCAATAAAATATCGTCTAACGTTACTTCTTAGATAATAAACTCCACAGATGGAGTAAACCTATGGCTTATAAAAAGTATTAGAAAAAAAGAAAGAAAAAACAGAACGATAAAACGAATCGATCAGGATACATAAACCTTCGATTATTATTTTCTTTTTCTCTTTCCATTTCTTTTTCTTTATTTTTCTTTTTCCCCTTTATCAAATTAAATCGAATAGTACTTGATGAAACACACTCACGGGTTGGTTTGGGACACTCGCGAAAATGTACGACTTCCGCGTAGCTCTTGAACGATGACAAAGCCAGGAGCAGAGCAACAAAGACGAATTCACTGTTTCCGTTCATTCTCGGTCTACGGTACAGAGACGAGTGAAAGAAAAGCATCGTCGAGGGTCGCTAGAGAAGGCGGATAACGATCGAGATAGAAAGAGAGAGAGAGAGAGAGAGAGAGAGAGAGAGGAGTGAGAGAGTGAGAGAGAGAGAAGGGAGACGAGGCCATAGGTCAATTGAGATAGTATCTTAGCTCGTAAGGAAGCTATATCGGACTTACTATTCGCTTCTTCGTCCTCATCTTTATGACAAAGCCAAAAGTAGAACTCGTATAGATAGTTACCAATCCGTTTTACGTTTCCTCTCAACGTCAAACTTTATCAACGTTGATTTTGAATATGTAGGATATTCGATTGCCGAGGATACTCCTCGAAATACGCTGGTAGATAGATATTTATTCTCACGCGAATCAACGGACAACGCGTGACCCAGAAATGACGATGTCATTTACTCGACCTCACTCTATTAAATCATCTTTCTCTCTTTTTCTCGTGAATACGAGAACAGAATACATGGAAACAATTTCTCTCTTTCTCTTTTTGTCTCTCTTTTGTCATTGATCGATATGATCCATTTTTTGATTTTTAATTTTTTGTTATATACTCGAAAATGTTATCGATAAAAATCTTCTTATTTTTTATTTTTGTATATTTTTTATTTATTTTACTATCATCATCATCATCATCATCATCATCATCATCATCATCATCATCGTCATCGTCATTATTATTATTATTATTATTATTATTAATCTATTTATTTCTTTCTTTTATTTTAACGACACATCTCAATTTATAAACGTTTCCTTTGACTTATTTACATGCATAGATATATCTATATATACATATACATATATATATATATATATATGTCTTTATATGATATACATATACTTCAAGTATATCGTCAGACGTTTGGCACGTTGACCCGAAGGCAGTTCACCCTATTTCCTTCGCGGCATGAGATCGGTCCGCTTTGATTCGTCGCGGACATAACGAACCTGTCGCAGTTGACGATGATCGTTAAATAAGGAGCTCTCCAACCCTCTCCGTTCCACCCCTTGACACCGTCTCTTCTTATTCGTCTAATTGTCCCTACAATTCGAAGCATTGGATCAAAGGGATTTGTCACGCATTACTATACCGAACTGATTTATCACCGTCCAGATTCGTTCAAAGGATCACCGACTATACCTAAATACCGTCTAATCTACCGAAATAACATTTAGGTATTTCTGCATCGAAACCTTCGAAACAATAACGGAGATACGCTAACGAGAATGTTTAGCAATTGTACTCGGCACTCTAATCTTCTAATTGTCTCAGCAGTTCTTATTCGTTGATTTGGATGGGAAATAATTATACCGGTTTGTTTAATTGAGCCGATTAAGCATTTGTCTCAGTTTCTGTTATAATAAAATATTCCTCTTGATTGTCCATATTTCTCTTTCTATCTCTCTTTCTGTCTTTCTTTGCATTTATTGCTTTTCTTTTTTTTTTTTTCTTATATCTTTTTTCTTTTTTGATTGATATTTTTCATCGACGTTTATAATTTATATCTATTAAGAAAATAATTATATCGATCTGTTTAACTGAGTCGATTAAGCATTTGTCTCTGTTACTTAATTATATTTCTGTTACAGTAATTATATTTCTCAATAATTACAGTTTCTGTTACAATAATTATATTTCTCTTGATTGTCTCTCTCTCTCTCTCTCTCTCTCTCTCTCTCTCTCTCTCTCTCTCTCTCTCTCTTTCTCTTTTTATTTCTATTTCTGTTTCTTTGCACTTTTTTATTTTACCATTTTTTTTATTGAGATTTCTGATTGACATTTATATCTAACATCTGTTAATATATATATATTTTTTTATGTTTATATATGACTTTATGTATAATTATATCTGTATCTATTTATATATTCGCTATTGCACCATTCTATCTTACTAAAGCAATATCCGCATAAACTTATTTATTTCATTTTCTCTTAGATAATTATGCTTATTTATTATACTTATCCCAATTATTTAATCGTATTACAACTATGATTTAATACAACACTTTTATTTTCATATATATAGATTTTAATCATTTTGATGCAATAAATGCTGCCTCTCTCTCTCTCTCTCTCTCTCTCTCTCTCTCTCTCTCACTCGCACAACCACACATATAAACAAACTCAGTCACTCGCTTCCTTTAGTAACCAATAACAGAATCCGAATTTTATCAGAGTTTAAACTCGTAAATAATTCCGGGAGTTCGTTCGTAGACGATACAAACTGACAAACAAAGAGTGAAAGAGAGAGACTGAATGAAAAAGAAAAAAGTAGGAGCGAGAGTTCGACGATCGCTCTTTTGTCCTCTCTCGCAAGGAAACGATCTCATCGCGTAGACTCGGAGAACGCGGGGAGAGAACTTGGCTCGAACGGTGGCGTGGCCTCGGGTGGCCAATCAAAGACGAGTCCGCTAGAAAAAATAAATGGCCACAATTGTTAAAGTGTGCATTTCCTGATAAAACTTACTTCTCACTTCTAAACGTTACCGATCGTTCGCAATTATTTTCAAAAGTCAAAAGAATTTTTCTTAAGTCAAAAGAACAAAATTCGTAATATCCATTCCGAAATTCGCGAGAATAGTTTTTCTTTCTTTTTCTTTTTTCCTTCTCTCTCTTTTTTTTTCTTTTTTTTTTTTTTTGTTGAATTCGAATCTGAATTTGTAGCGACAATGGAAAGAGAGAGAGAGAGAGAGAGAGAGAGAGAAAATAAAAAGGGAAAAAAGAAGAAGAGAAAAAATGAGTCTGGTTTTCGAGACTGCGATTGTTACTTTCGTATCGACGTAGTTTTCTCAACGTCATTAAAATCGATCCGTCGATGATCATAAGCGAAATAATTACGATCGTCGAGGCGTCAATTACGTTCTCTGCCCGAGGTCAGGGGCCATAATAACAGATCACTTTGCTCGACTTACGGAACGGCGGTGTTCACGTTGAGGGAACACAGTTAACGCGTGATTATTCAATTGAAGAAGATTCCTGGTCACGTAGAAACTTCGTCGGTCCGTCAAAGCCACCTTTTCCCGCCAAACTTTGAATTTCTATACTCGGTTCGAGTTTCGTTCGATCTATAAATATCTATAGATATACTCGATGTAACGAGGAACGAGACTATATCTTTTGCTTGAGAAAGCTTATATCGAATCGTTTATTAAATACAAGATTTAACAACACAATAATAATAATAATAATAATAATAATAATAATAATAATAATAATAATAATAATAATAATAATAATAATAATAAAATACAAATATTCGTTAGCTATATGTCGTATATGTCATACGTCTCTCTTTGGCAAACATACATTTGCGGATCTTCATTTATAAGATGAGCTCGCAAGATTACTTACGTGCTGTGCGTTTGGAAAACTTTAACTATAATATATTATAAAAATAACGCGGCAGGTCTGGTCTTGTCCCTTATGTTTTTAAAATAATCGAGCCCTTTATTTGCTCGATACTATCGCTACTTTATAATAATAGCTTAAATTAATAGATATTATTACCATTTATTAACATTACCAGCTGTTATTCTTATTAAGTACTATACACGTGATATACGCAAATAATAATAATAATAATAATAATAATAATAATAATAATAATAATAATAATAATAATAATAATAAAATAATTATAATAAATATAATAATAATTATTATAATTATTATTATTACCATCGTCAAAATGAATAATATTATATAAAAATGGTCTGTACGATTTAAAGTCTATATGCTAATCCTTTCAGTCGGAGGTACGCACAAACGTGCGTTTGATCCTATGTACATTTTGGTACGCTTTAAAACCTGTCGGATTGAATAAACGAGAGAAAATAAAAAAATAAAAAAGAGGAAAGAGAAAGAGAGAAGAAAAAAAAATATAACATCATATAATGAAAGTGGTCTCGTTATCGACGAAGCGATAAAAGAGGGCGTATCGTTTCATACGACGTAAACAGCGTCCTTGCACACGGATATCCTTGCCTCCTGTAGGATTCTCAGCCTTGGTCCCAAGGGTATTCCCATTTTTTGTAATCTCTCCTCGCTCAAGTAGGGCAACTCCACCATACCGACCTTCTCCTTCTCGAAGGCACTCGCGTATTTCTGTGAAGCAGGAAAACCAGTTCGTATCGAATTCAATGAGTTCATTGGAATTTCTCCAAGTTGCTTCTTCTTCTTCTTTTCTTTCTTTTGTTTGCTTTTTTCTTTTTAATCATCATTTACCAACCTCATACCCAAGTTCCCTGAGGAAGAGTCTGATAAGGGGTGGTTCCGTTCCGAAAAACTTGGTCAGTTTTTTCACCCTCGACGGATTGGACAGAGCCGGTAATTCGGAGTCCTTTATCAACGGCTGCGACTGCGATCTCACCATCGCCATGCTCGTTTGGGTTCGAAGTGCCGCGATTTCCCCCCTTATGTTCTCCATTTCCTGCGAAAACCTGGTAGTAGTGGAGTCTTGCGACAGTCGCTTCGATTCCCGTTACAATTTTCGCGTTCTCGCTCACCTGCATCATCATGTGCTGTGTTCTCATCTCCGAGCTGAGATGTGCCACCGAACGTGCCAACGTCACCACGTGAGACTCCAACAGTTGAAATCTTTTGTTGATACTCTGAAATAAAATGGAATGAACACTATAGTTGATCCATTCCTCGTATATTATTATTATCATTATCATCATCATCATCGTCATCATCGTCATCATTATTATTATTATTGTGTTTAATTGATCCCTTGCTAACCTTGATGTCTTTGGCTTTTTTCATACGATCATCAATCATATGCGATCTACGTTTATCGTGATGTCTCGTAACTGGTCTAGAAGATACCGATGACGTTGGTAACGAAGAAACGGAACCGTAACTGGTCAAACCTCTCGTCTTTCGTCTCTTCTTAACACTACCACCCAACAGTTTCAATACCTATAAAGAACGAAGCATAAAAATTTAAAATAAGGAATTTGTTTCATTAGTGATTCATATATCGTAACTGGACAGTTACCTCGCTATACATATTTTCCAAGCCTTCCAATTGCTTCCTGATCGTTCTAGCGTCGTTGGTACTAAGATCGGAATCACTGCGGTCCAGCATCGAATCCAAATCAAGTCCGGTCGTCGTAGACGTCAGATCAGCAACTTCCCAGTCAAAAACTAACGTAAGTTACATGCCGATATGTTTTTTTGTATAAATTATACAAAGTTTCTTTTTGTTTTTTTTTTGGTTGTCTTTTTTAGTTCTTTTTGTTTTTGTTTTCTTTTTTGTTTTATTGGAAACAAATCATAATAATCCATAAACTTACGATGAGAGAACTTTTTATTCGAATCCTTTTTCGATGTAGAAGCACCGCGATGTTTCGAACTGCTTAGGAACCCTCTCTTTTCCATTGCTTTGCCATAATCACCGTAACTCGGCTTGGAACCGTAAGGCAAGCTGAAAAAGATATTAATACTCGATCGATTATATCCTTTTAACGCTCACCGCGAAGTAAAGCGCCCGATTCGATCTGAACTCTACGGTTAAAAAAAAAAAAATTCGAAGGTGAGCCGACGCAATGACCGGAAGTAGCATCATCGTTTATAGGAAGAAGGGATCCGTTTGAAGTCATGTTACCTCGCCGAGTATCGATTTCTTGGCGTCCGTGGGCTTTCATGGGGTGATAGAGGCGGTAAAGGCGGTGTCACGGACGATACACTTTCGGATAGAGTCGAGTGTGCCATCGCTGGAACGTCTCTTGGTTCTAAAATGCTCCTCAATTCGGATTCCACTATATCGACCCATTCGGAGTCTTGCGCTGTTATTAAGTAGGACAGAAAATATAGCTTCTCTATAATCTACTTTCCTTTCAGAATTGAAGATTATCTCCTTCTTCTTCATTTATGAGTCAAACGAAATAATAGATTTATTAATCAAAGTTCTTTTCGACTTATTAAATAATCAAAAAATTAATAACGTTTTACCGAGGAAAGCAATCGTTAGAAGAAAGAAAAAAAGAGAGAAAAAAGGAAAAGAGATCATAATGAAGTATCGATCAATAAATGTATCCTATAATCCTAAAAAATGTATCCTATATATCTTTTTTTAATTTTAATATCATCCAAGAGAAAAGTCGTACGAAGATGAAATACAGAGTACGAACCTTGCGTCAAATTTCGATCCTCAGGAGGTGGTCGCCTTCCACTGGAATAAACCGCAGAACCCCTTCCAGAATCGACGTTCGAAGAACTCTGACCGGCTTTATCGTAATCCGAACCAGATCCTTGATTTTGAATCTTAAGTCGAGCGATACCCTGTTCCAGTTCATCCTTTCGACTGTCAGATTTCGTGGCAGAATCTTTTCCCGAATAGGAGGAACCAGCTTCTAGTCTCTTCGAAACGTCCAACCCTAAAGTTTTGGAACTGGCTCCGATCCTCGTTGCTTCCATATCAGATTCTTTCGATATTTTACCAACAATCGAATGGTTATTATCGTGTTCGGTTCTCCTTTGCAATTCCTCGATCCTCTTTTGAACTGATATATTCTCCGGCGAATCTTGACTCTCCTGTTGAATAATATTAACCCCAGAATGTTCGTGATCTCTCGTCGAGGATCTTATCATTTCGTCCCTATGTATACCAAAGCTAGTTTCCGGCCTATAATCCTCTTTTCTTTGGGAACCATTCCTACCAAACTCGTTCTGTCCTCGATCTTCAACGGTTATCTCGTACTTCTCCTTGTCCAATGGATCCATCGTGTGATTCTTCAGTCCATCGACCACCGGATTTCTCGATGCTTCGCTAATAGCTCGCTCCTCTTCATAAGAGAGCTGAGGTTGAGAGGCTGCCTTCTCTATTCCCTTCGCTGAATTTCGCCTTTGAAATTCGACCTCTTGATTGGTTTCCGACTTCATGTAGACTTGTGGTACACCGTACCTTGGCCTCCCTTGAGCATAATGATAATATACCTCTTGACTGGATATCCTTAACTCTTGAGTTTGTCTAGAGGTACTCGGTAGATCGATTTGCGACCTGGACATAGCCTGTCTAGCTTGTTGATATTGTTGGTACGATACACTGTTTGAGAAATATGCCTGTTGTTGTTGTTGTTGTTGTGGTTGTGGTTGTGGTTGTGGTTGTGGTTGAGCACTTCTCGCACCGCCTTGCTGTTGCCCCGCCATTTGTTGCTGATGCATCTGCTGAATCAACTGACGTTGGTGCATGTTCTGAGCGTGCTGTTGCGCGAATCGTGGACTTTGGTGATGATTTTGGTTCTGATGCATTAATTGTTGGGTGCTTTGGTACGGTTGACTCATGTGCTGCATACTGTTTCCTACTTGTTGTTGTTGTTGTTGTTGTTGTTGTTGTTGTTGTTGTTGTGGCTGTTGTTGCTGTTGTTGTTGCTGCTGTTGCTGTTGTTGCTGTTGTTGTTGCATCGGTAGTCCGTGCTGTTGCTGCTGCTGTTTCTGCACCGTGCTATTCTGGCCCTGTTTTATATTTTTCAAAAGAATCTAGTTAGATTACTTGTATCTCGTGATATAAAAGAAACTTCGACCATTATACCTGTCCCTGAGAAGGATTCGAATGAAGTCCTTGATGTGATTGTTGATTCGTCAATTCGACTGTCCCTTGAACAACGTAATCTCTGGCGACATTTTGCACCTGTTGACCACCTGGCGTTGATTGACCGAAAGAAGGTAGTTGAGTTTGATGAACCGTCTGTACTCCACTAACCGGAGCGTGATGGGTTACGTGAAGCTGTGCGCTCTGTCCCGGTAAGTTCGGCTGAAGTTGACCAGGTAGTGGTACGTTTTGTTGATTGCTCTGGTAACTGTACGAATGCCCGTATTGACCTAAATCATCGATATCATCGCAGATAGAACGTCTCCGATGTAACTACTCTCCGAGTACAGAACACGATCGAAGATCGAGGAAGTAACAGACAATCGGTCCAATTCTCATGCTGAAATTACAATTGTGTAACGAAGTTATACCACGATAAAATCCAATCCAATCGAATCACTCACGCGAGAGTTCTGTTATTTATCGCGGGAGTTCGTTGCTCTGCGCATTGACCGAAGAAAAGTACGTAACGCGCGTTTCTCATTAATAAAGATGGCGTCGCTAATTATAGCGAGAACATCGAGCTTCGCGATACGCTCGCTGTGCATGCTTATTATTATTATTTATAATTCCACTCGGTCATCCACCGTGTTTTAGTTTTAATACTATTATTATTATTATTATTATTATTATTATTATTATTATTATTATTATTAATATTATTTTTATTTTATCTTATTATTTTGTTTGTCTCTACTCGATTAATCATTTCATTTCTTTTTCTTTACTTTAAAAATTATATTCCTTTTCCTTCCCCGATCGAAGATCGATTGTTGTTTTATCGATGGTTCGATAAAAATCACGATCGAGTTCGTTTTACCGTAAGCGTTTTTAGGATACTGCTGCATGTTGACAGGAGGTTCTTGAGCACGAGGTTTCCCGTAAATGGCTTCCTTCTTTTTCGCTTCTTCCTCCTCGATACTCTTACTAGGTTTCCTTAGCTCGTCAGCGGCGTTGTTCAAACTCGCTTCCGGTTCTGGTTCGACGTCCTTGCGATTCTGACCAAATCGACTGGATATCATGTCCTTGATGGTATGATAGGTCCTTGACAAGGACTTGGATTTCTCTTCGTCTATCTTTGTCGATCTTACGACCGTTCCACTCGTGGTCGATCTAATAAGAAATAAAATTATAACGAAGATTTATTACAGTTATTAAAAATTCGATTGAAAATTTTTAATCGTAGGATAACTTTTATTATCATTCGTCGAAAATATGCATAATTTTCTTTTTAAATTATTGCAATCGCATATGTAAATCCAATTGGAAGGTTTATAAATCAAACGCAATAAAAGTTATCCTAGGGACTTAAAAAAATATCATTGACCGATTATTATTAAAACAAATGGAATATTTACAATGACGATTCTTGCGATTGATAGTTCCTCGCTTGAGCTTCTTGCCTCACTTCGTGCATTTGATTCGCCTGGAAAGGGAAAGAAGAAAAAAAAAAACGAATAAAAAAGATATAAATTCGAATGCGCCGATCGAACGCGCCTCGTCTCACGGTTCTAATACGTGAGATTTCTTTTTCTCCCCCACTACCATTATTTCTTCCTACCAAAAGCAATGTCATTTCAAGTTTGAAATTTTTCCTACAAAAGTGATTCCTCGGAATCCCAGAAAATGATTCTCTTTCGAAGAGGGCAGTGGACGGCTAATGGCTCGAGGCGGCTGTAAGAGCGAAGCGCGTGTGCGCTTAAGCCACACATGGAATTTCAAAGTTGTCGGACTGAATTCTCCGGTTCTTAGGAAGGGATGCGCTTGGAATAACAACGCTTTGCCTGGTGCAAAGCGAGAGAAAAAGAAAGAAAGAAAGAAAGAAAGAAAGAAAGAGAGAGAGAGAGAGAGAGAACCTAGCGTGGCTCTCTCAAGCATAGGGCCCTAAAGCAACGTATCGTGCATACGGAAAAAGCTTTTCTGACTTATGACTCTCTACGGATACCCACCGTCAGGATTACGCGCATTTCAAAGATAAAAAATGATTATTTTTGCCCCCAGAGAAGAGGCCGAAAAACGTCATCCCAACGACCATACTTCACGAAATTCACGATCTTAACAACGTAAGTTCATACTTCTCATCATTTCTGATGTGATCCATACTTCCGAAGTTCCGAAGCGAGTAGCCTATCGTTCTTTTTTTATTTCTCAACTTTCTCAACTGAATAATCCACCTTGTCGTTTTTATTTTTATAGTTATGTAAATGTAAGTACATATATACGTAGACGTGCGTGTATAATTATGTCCTCAAAGAGATATCCAGATACTTTAGTTCTTTTTCTCTTCTTTTTTCTGTTTTCTTTTTATTTTTGTTTTCCAAAGTACTAACCAAGTAAACTAGATTCTATGTTACAATGGGTATTCACTTTTTCTTATTATTATTACCATTATTATCTTTCGTAAGAGCATGTTAATAATACACAGTGTAGTACTATATTATAACGCAACTGGAGAAATTTAATATACCAGAGAGGTAGAAAGGATTGCGTTAATGAAAGGATATTGTAACATGTTCTCAGCGAGTTAGTGATAAAAATCTGAAAGAAAGCCTACATATCTTTCTCTTTCTCTCTCTCTCTCTCTCTCTCTCTCTCTCTCTCTCTCTCTCTCTCTCTCTCTCTCTCTCTCTCTCTCTCTCTCTCTCTCTATCTATCTATCTGTCTCTCTGTTTATTTCTTTCTCTCTCTATCTGTCTCTCTGTCTATTTCTTTCTTGTCCGCCTACAAATAAAACCATACTCAAACAATTAGTTTGACGTGGGTGTAACGATCGATCATGACTTTTAGAAATAGATTTTCGTACGTTAACGATTCACGGATGATTCATTAATTAAAACTGCGCTTTTCTATAATAAACAATTAATTGTCTCGAAATTGACGATTTATTCGTTTTAACGACATACGAAGGTGTTGGTTAGAACGAAGAAAAGATGATTATCGTTAATATCTTTTCTTACCTCTTGTACCCAAGCCTGCTGCTTGATAGGAGCATCCGGTGCGATCGCTACTCTTCCGGCAGTCCTCTGTTTGTACTCGTGAAGAATGGGAATCTTTGAATTCTTATCCCCTGATGACAGGACCACCTCTCTTTCTATCTGCAATCGAAAATGTCGAAATTTCTCTTACTTATCCTATTTCTAATATTCTTTTAAATGTAAAATAAAAAATATTAATTTAATATTAAAATTAATGGACGTTATATACCTATTTTTTATTGTATTTAATATTGTTAATAATTAATTATAATTAATTATTAATTATTTAATATTTAATAATTAATTTTTTATTGTATTAATTTTTTATTGCATTCAATCAAATTGAATTCAACTTATTAATAAATGCAATTTTTTTTCCTTACAATATCTGCTTGTGCTATATACATAATAAAAATTTTATTAACATGATATGTACAATAACGGATTTACGTACAAACGGTAGAGGCGTTCGTTTCGAACTTCATAAGACAGAGACTTTCCAATACGATAATATAAATTTATATTATGTAATATATATCATTGAATAATCTATTGGCCGATATATAACATTTATTTCAATATTTCTGATTATAATCGTATTTGAACGATTTATTTCTCACTTGGCCATTTGCATAAACAGTCCAAGCGAGAAAATATATATTATGCATAATTAATTTACTTTAATGGGGCCCCCAAAATTTGTCAAACGCCTTAGGCAACTTGAAAGCTAAATTCGCCAATATATATATATATATATATATATATATATATATATATACAAAACATAGTTCATATTATTGGACCAATTAAAGTCAGCATATAAATTGATTAAAAAAATAAAGAAATAAAGAAAAACAAATATCCATAATTTCAATAACTTCAATTAAAGAAGAAATCTGAGATCCGTTATAAATCGATGAGTTCCGTAAAAGAATCTAATGTTAAAGGAAAAAAGACAAAAAAAAAAAAGAAAAGAGACAAAAAAGAAAAAGAGAAAAGAAGAAGAAGGAGAAGAAGAAAAAGTAAAAGGATAAATAAGCTTAACACCGAGTTTATTCTAATTAAATGACGAGAGGAAGAAACGTGCGTGCAACGAAGAGTTACAAAGTAAATTTTGAGGAGACGCCTAGCGTACGTGTGTTGTTGGATGGTGAAAGGCAGTGAATTCCAATAAAGAGAGAGAGAGTGAGAAAGAGAGAAACAGAAAGAGAGAGAGAGAAAGAGAGAAAGAGAAAATGAAAAGATACAGAGAGAAAGAGAGAAAGAGAGAGAGAGAGAGAAAGATTCTTCGCTCTAGGAACATGAAAACGGAAGGAACAAGATCGTCGCGACGCGTACATATTTTTCTTTTCTCATTGGCATTCGAGATCTCTCTTGACAATGTTAATACGAGAAAAGACGAGGATGCACATGCGCTCTTTACCGAACGATTCGATCGGAAGGTACTTCTTGTTTCCATTCCCATGATACACGAGGAGTCCCTCCGAGATACATCGAGACTAACCTCGACGTGTGTTCCATATACAGGGTGTTCCATTAACCGTTCTTAAGGATTAAACAAGAGCCTTACAGAATGTAGGTCAATCGATCTTTCCCAACTTACGTTACAACGTCGAACGTTCTTAAAATGTTCATAAATATTATTCGATAATCGTAAAAAAGATCGTCTGCGTTTAATAGAAACAAACAATTTGAAATATTCTACATTCTATTCGGAGATAGAGATTTCGAAAAATTGTTTACGCTTTAGATCTTACTCGTAAGAGATTTCCAATTCGAAGTAATGACGTTAGTTCGGACGATTGATTTTATATTTCCTTTTCTTTTCTTTTTTCTTTTTCTTTTTCTTTTTCTTTTCCCCTTTTTCCCTCAACTATCATTACTTTTATTTGGAACACGTTCTCTTTTAAGTTGATTTTAAACGAAGGTACACCCCATAGAAAGATATATCTTGCGCGTAGGTGTCACCGAACCGAGATATACTACTTCGGTTTAAAAGCACTTAGCCGTACGCGATCGAAAAAAAAAATTGCGAGCACTTCTGTTCTGAGATTATCGCATAATGGAAAATCAAGTCGGAAATACGACGTTTATGGATAATTAGGATGCGAATTAGTGTAGGATCTTACATGTCCGCGAATAACTAGTTCGAATAGTTTAACTCGTTTACTTCTACATTCTTACTATGAGAAGTGTGTTAAAGTCCTTACAGGTTGCGATCTCTCTTCGATGCTAGAATAATCCAGGAAAGCTTTACCGTTGTCGGACGTAATTTCCATCGTAACACGATTACTTCCATGGACGGATAAAGATCTTCTTTGCGGTTGGTGCGGAATAACGTGCTATCTTACACCACAATAATTTCGACAAATACGGAGGAGGGGAAGTTACATATTCGTTTCGCGCGAGTTCCATTTCCGGGATATGAAAAAGATCAAGAAATCCGGGAAATTCGTTTGTTAATGCTCTTGCTCGGATCTTCATAATCGTTTTGAAAAGTCCGACTTTTTTTTTCATTTTGATCAAATATTTATACAGCGTAAAGTAATTGAAGATATCATTCTGAAGAAATCACAATATTTCTTTTTATTCGTCTTTCTTTCTTTCTTTTGTTTTCGTTAATATGTTGAGTAATGTTGTAGATCTTATTTAATAGATTTTTTTATAGATTAAAATTTTTTCGTAGATCGCATTTAAACGATCAAGACTATACTTTTTTAATAATAGTAAAAATGATAACGAGGAATGCTGTATTTTTTATCTACAAAATGTTATGAAAGATATCGTTAATACGTCGGATATCTTAAAGATCAGAAAATTTAGACGTGGAATTTTATGAATTTCATTAAACATTTTTTTTTTTTGGAGATTTCTTCTGAAAGATTCAAAGTATACGTTCTAATAATACTTACAAAATGTAACAATGAATTCTGTAATATTTTTTATTTATTTTATCTAAACTTAATAGGTACATTAATTAGATATCAAATTATCTGACGAACTAGAAGATTAAGGCTGATAAAACAACGTTGATAATTATATCAATCGATACACGATGACAAAGAAGAATTCAAGGAGAGTTTACAAGAGATGATCAAAAACATAGGAAAGTCGATGATGCGTCAGACTATTCATCGATCGCGATCTTCTACTCGATTTCTTCTCGCCTTCGGGGACTCGTATAGAAAAGTGGTCTATCTGAACGGCTATCGCAACACTTCTGGCTTCCGGTAAACGGTAATAACGACCGTATGATGCCCCTCCCCCCTCCTCCTTTCCCTTCACCACTTTGTACCAATGTAGTCCTCTCTGAGAATCTTCCCAAGAGTCTACGTACCAACATACAATGAACTGCTATTTGAAGATTTCACTTGGAGTCCAGTGTCCGCATTTAATTCGATCATTCGTGCCTCCGTAATATATATGTAAATACATATACGAGCGAATTCATGACGATGTGATAAAGAAAAAAGTAATATATATAAGTATGTGTACACGTGTGTACACACACACATATATGTATGTATGTATGTATGTATGTATGTATGTATAGGAACACGTGAGATTTCTCGATTTATTTTAATTTTGCACGTGCAAATAAGTATTAAGGAGGAACATGCGAGAAGAAAAAAAAAATTATAATTTCTTGAGTGAAGAAAAATCTGGAGTTGTTCGGGAACGTTATATCTATCTACCTACTTGCCAACCTACGTATGGTATAATATAGTCGTGATCTTACGGTGGCTTTACGGGAGCTCTTGAAATAAAGAAAATGAAATTATCATATCGTCTTGATAATAATTTCACTTGCGGTTATCGAGGCTGGCAGTAAAATTTAGCGACACGCGGTCGAGTTTGCTCGTTTGGATATATATATATATATATATATATATATATATATATATGAAAAAAAAAATAGAAGAAAAGAGAAGAAAGGATCGTAGAGAGATACGAATACGGTTGACGTCGTAGAGTATATCGTGTCGTAGGTGCTCCTCCTCATATATACAAGTAGAGACACACACATAACGCATACACATGCTCGTCTCCGTTCGTAAGCATGTGGAATAAATGTAGTCGGTCCCTCGTTAATTAACTTACCGCACCATCCATGACGCGTACTACCACCTATGTTATTCTTTACGTACTATCTCTCCTTCCTTTTTAATTTTCTTTTTTATTCCTCATTTTTTATTTCTTTTCTTTTCCTTCTTTTAACCTTCCCTTTTCTCTTTTCCATCGAAGTAAAAGAGTCCAAAGATCGTAACAATTTCTCGTTGAAATTTTTCTTCGTCAAGATAAGATTTTTTTTTTTTTTCATTCCACATTTCTGTCTCCTTTTAAAATCGTCCTCGTTTATCGAGATTCCCCGATAAAATGTTTCTAATGAGTTCTTGCGAACGAAGATTTCAATCGATACATTCGTTACAAGGAGCATACACTTACCGGAAACTTGCTACTGTGAGTCTGCAAACTGGCCGCCTGTTGAGCCTGACTCGAACTCTGTTCCTCTCCGTAGAGCGGTGGCATCCTGTATTCCGGTGCAAAAGGAATTTGCCCGGAATTTCGGATCTCTGTTCCAACGTGATTCGCGTCTCTTCTTTCTGTACCGGAAGTTGGTACTTGCGGATGTGCTAAGGCTACCGCTCGCCGATCGTCCCACTGCTGCCCGTTCTGTTTCTTCTGATTGTTCGGCACCGGTTTCGGTGGTGGTATTGCCTTGTAAGGTCCCTCCTCATCTGCAACGACGACAAACAAGAACTCGCTTTATTTTATCGCCATTAAATTAACGTATTCACGCTTTTTTTCTTTCTCTTTTCTTTTCTTTTTTTTTTTTGTCGTAATAAACTTGCGTATATTTATCAAGAAATATTTATACATCGTCAATCCATTCCATAATTTTTTTTGTTTTTACATTTTATTACGTAACATCCGTTTGTGTGTGTATATACATACATACACACATATATATATACATATATATATATAGTTATATACATATGCATATATATATATATATATATTGTTTAGCGTTATTTTTTAGCGTTATAAAACTTTATTATTCACTGTCGCATGCAAAGAGAATATCAACGGAATACACAATATATACAATACACAGAAACATACACAGAGAGACACACAGAGACACACAGATAGACACAAATGTCATGCGCGTACACGCAAAACACATGTACCTTGATTCTGATTCTGTCGCCTAAGACGATTCTCCTGCTTTACTTTGCGAACGGTAGTGGCCATCGCGTGTTGGCTGACCATCTCTGAAGGGTGGTTTCATGAACCACGTATGGATCTCCTCTTCCTCCCCCCACTCTCACCCTCCTTACAAACGGATCCTTCGCACTCGCTCGAGAGCACGCGAGCTTCTCCTTATCACTTTTCGCGCCTCGTGAAAGAGAGAACGAAACGATGCGTTAAATATATATCCGAACACAATTTTTCTCCAATCCGACAAGATTTCGAGGATATAATTTCGATTTATTTCTTTCTTCTTTTTTCTCCTTTCTTTTCCTCTTTTCTTGTTTCCTTTTTATTTCGTTTTTTTCCCTTAAAACCCCAAAAGATCCCTCAAGATCGAAGAACAATGTGACCACTTCTCGAGCGTACTGAAAGAAGTCTAACTTTCCATTGAGTGAACGTCTGGTTCCGCCATTCTGACTTCACTTCCGGTATCGTCCCACCACGCCACGAGAAATCATTACGAACTACGGAGGGAGAACGATCGAGCTGAGGAAAGAGAAAGAGTAAGAATAAGAGAAAGAGTAAGAGAAAGAGTAAGAGAAAGAAGGAGAAAGAGGGAAAGAGAGGGTGGGAGGAAGATGGACGTAGCGGAGAAAGAAAGGAGACTCGTCGAGGATGAAAAGAGGAAGGAGACATGGTGGGAGTGAGTGAGTGAGTGAGTGAGTGAGTAAGAGAGAGAAAAAAAGAAAGAAAAAGAGAGACAGAGAGAGAGAGAGAGAGAGAGAGAGAGAGAGAATGAAAGAGAAGAGACACAGACGCCGAGATAATTTATTCCAAGTCCATACTCAGCCGGACTCCGTGGCGCGCGTCGGACGAATATCAAGCTGCCGCTACTGTCACCGGTCAGACGATCTCTCGATCCTCGATAGATCTTCTGGTACAGCAAGAAGAAGGTACTTACATATATACACACACGCACGCGCATACACACATATAATGTATATACTCGCAAGAGAGAGAGAGAGAGAGAGAAAGAACGTGTGCCATCTCGCGTACTCCACTTTCTTGATCTCTTTCCAAGAAGAAGAGGACCGATCGAAGCTTCTACTTTTCTCCATGAGTCTTCTTGATATTCGAAGAGTCTTTATTTCGAAAATTTATCGCTTTGAATAGAAACTTACGAAATTTTATCCTTGACGCGTCTCTCTCGACGCCGTAATATTGAATATCTTTTTCTTTCTTCTGGCTTTTTCTTTTCTCTCTCTCTCTCTCTCTTTTTTTTTCCTCCTTGTTTTTTTCTTCTTTCTTTCTTTCTTTCTTTCTTTCTCAGAAGAAAGGAAGAGAGAAGCGAGAGGATCATGTTAGAAGGAATTTGAATATGTTTAGAATTAATTTAACGAACACGATAAGGATAACTCGTTCGAGTTAAACATCTTTTATCGAAGTTTCTAATTGGGTTTTAATTAGTTTTATTTACAAGTGTCTCATTTAAATAGAATAAAATGGAAATGAAATTATCTGGATGGTAGATATAAAGGGGACAGCGCGGAGGAAGTGGTGGGGGGATGCGGGGAAGAAAACATAATATTTCATTTGAATGTCAAAGGTAAAAAAAAAAAAAAAAAAAAAAAAAAGAAATGAAAAAGAAAAATTAAATAAACACAACAATCTTGTATTAGATTTGAAAACGTAGGAGATATTCAATCGGGAATAAGAAGAAGAATTCAAATAACGATATATTCAACGAATAATGAATTCTAATAGAATATAAATTCAAATTAGATTACTAATGGATTATTATAAAATCTTAAGAAGATGAAGAAGGGGTAGAATGGAGGAGGGGGTGGAGTAAAAATTATTCTTTTTCTTTTCCACACAAACTCGATCGCGAGAAGGAACACGAAACACGATAACGATGCTGTCCGATAAGATATCAATGAACAATGGTACATAAAACGCAGAATGGCCGTTAACGAAGGCCAACGTTCTTCAAGAAAATGAGAGAGAAAGAAAGAGAACGAAAGAGAGAGAAGGAGAGAGAGAGAGAGAGAGAGAAGAAAATAGGAAGGCATCGGCCTGCAACGAAGAAATCCTTCGCTCTTTTCCTATTTTCTCCCGCTCTCTTACCTCTTTTCCACGAGACTCGTTTCGCTCTTCTCTCCGTCTCCATTTCTCTCTTTTCCTCTCTCGTGTTCACCTGTATAACACGCTCAAGCACGAGTACACGCGCCAAGGAGAGGGGAATCACGCATGGTTGAATCGTTTAAACGGCCCCTACCTTCCGAGTCGTTCTAGCTCTTATGTTAGAGTTTACTACGTTCTCTACCAATAGGGCTGGATATGTGGATCACTGTAGAAGTCTTTCTCTTTCTTTCTTTCTTTCTTTCTTTCTTTCTTTCTTTCTTTCTTTCTTTATCGATCAAGCTTACTCCAACGTATTTTCTCACGACACACGTCTCGTATGCGTCATCTTCCTCTCTTTCTCTCTTTCTTTCCCCATTGCTTCGTATTCGAAGGAACCCTCCGAAAGAGTGGACGACACTTGTGTCTTCCGTTTCTCTCCCTCCTTTTCTCTCTCTCTCTCTTTTTTTTTCTTGTTCTCGCTCTCTTTCCTTCTCTTTCTTTCTCCCCATTTGTCGGTATACCTCGAACTAAGGACCTTGTCACAGGATGTGGAAACGTCCTAAATCTTGGCCTTCCTGTTTCCTCCTTGACCTTGAATAAATTTCACTCGGTATATCCGAAAGTATATATTTCGAAAGATATTTCTATTTCCGTCTATCTATGTAACGTATACCTTCTATTCCAGTATTCTTTGCCGGCAAATATTATTCTTCTTCTTCCTTTTGCCGTAGAAGATATCAGAGTTATGGGTCACTCGTTTCTTTTTCCTTTCTCATTTTTTTCATATAAAAAAAAAAAAAAAGAAAAGAAAAGAAATATAAAAAGAAAATCATATTCCGTAGTGACTCCATCAAAGAGAAGAAATGAGAAATTTTTCTCATCGTTCCTTTCTCCCTTAACTTTTACCTTCGCTTTTTAGATACGACTCGTTCGGATAACAGCCTTTTCCGTACCACGAGATAACAAGCCGGCGTGACGATATCGATCGTATATTCAAGCCGTAAGCAAGCGCAATAGCAATAGCAATCGCAATCGCTCGTCTTTCGGCGATTCGTTATTTCTTTCCTAGTGTCGTATATTCGATTCGCGATCTCGGCTAAATTTTACCGATCGATCGAAGAAATTATTGCTTATTTCTATTTCTCTCTCTTCCTTTTTCTCTTTCTCTTGAATCCTTAGACTCGAGAAACCTGCCAGCAATTTCTTTTCTACCTTGTTTTTTTATCTTCTTTATCCTTTTTTATCTTTTATTTTTTTCTTTCTTTCTCTTTTTTTCATTATGTTATTACTTTACCATCGCATCGAACGGGATATAAAGAGAAAGAGAAAGAAAGAGAAAAGAAGAAATGAACGAAAAGATAAGACGTAATAAAGTATTCGTAAAAAGTCGTATTTCGTAGGTACTCGCCATTAAATAATCACGTGGTATAGAATCGTAACACTGAATCGCTAAGTTGTTACTCTCTCGCGATTGACGCTTCTGCAGACACGATTATATTACTACATACCGTGTATGTAACCTGACATACTAAACGCGTGTGCGTATTCACGAACGATCAGTGTGGTGTTCACCAATATCAGTTAAAAGAAAGAGAGAGAGAAAGAGTGGGAGAGAGACAGAAAGAACGTGAGAGTTCGGTGTGAACCGAGCTTTCTCCTTCGAATCCAACGCGTGACGTTGTTCGCCTCTGGGCAACACCTGAATAGCCAATTTTTTTCTCGTGATCATGGTAAATTCATCGCGTTCACTCGTCTCTTCTTAACACCGACGACGATTTTTCGATTTTTCGTAACGTAATTTGAATAAAAAGAAAAAAAGAAAAAAAAAGAAGGAAGACAAAAAGAAATAAAAACAAAAAAGAAGAGAAACAAGAAAAAAAGAAAAAAAGAAAAAAATTGAATTCTCACGATATTTCAATATAACGATATATATATATATATATATATATATATATATATATATTGATTCTCAAGAACGAGATGTACATTAGACAGGTATGTTGTTACGTTTCTTTGCGGTAAGTAATGCCCGTGTAACACTGTCCTGTGGTCAGAAGGAAAACACTTTCGCGCGATTCTTCGACGAGAGTATCACGACAACGATCGCTGGATCTTGATCTTGAGATAAGTTTAACAACGGGGAGTCCAAGGTTTGTTGACGGCTTTTTAATATCTCTCATCGACTTTCGGCGGATACTATTATCAAAATGATAACGAGTATTAAGAAAGAAAAAAGGATGAAAGTAAAGTGGAAGAAAAAGAAAAAAGAAAATTGAAAAAATATTATCGCGTCATATGGCAGCCATTTGTAAACGCATCAATGATTTTAAATTCTATTATAGAGAGGAATACGATTCGAAGAAGTGTCTGAAGTCTTCAAATGAATGTAATATCTATTTTTTTTTTTTTTTTTTTTTTTTTTTCATTTATATTATATTACAAAAAATATTCTCTCGTTACTTTCCTATAAATTTCCTATGAATTTGTTCTTCCCCTATGAATTATTTCATACGTACATATATACATGCATACGTCAAATGTATTATCCGTATATATCTTTCTAAACAATCGATAAAAATTCTCATCGAGCTTGATTAAATATCAGATCAGATAAACAATGAATATTAAATAGAAAAAAACGAAAGATATAAAGAAGGAAAAAGAGACAGGCGACTACATCAAAATCAAAGATTTTCTCGATCAGTTTAACGCACTTCTAGTAGCTCATTGCCGGCTCATCTCTTCGTCGTCTCACTTCCGTTTTTATTTTGCTCCTATTTCGTACGACGTATGCTTCTTCTCCTTCCTTCTCTCTCTCTCTCTCTCTCTCTCTCTCTCTCTCTCTTTCTCTCTCTCCCTCTGTCTTTCTTTCCCTCTCGTTTTATCCTGCAGGGTCTCTCTCCTCTCAACTCGTCGTCTTTCTCTCCTCTCATCTCGTTTTTCTTTTTCTCCGTGCGCTACAAACGGCCTTTGAATAGCGTCTAGTTTTTGCCGAACAACTAGTTTCACCGAGGGTTTTCATTCTACGCTATCGACGTACCCGAGCGTCCTTCGTCTCTTTCTCGCATCGAGACGCGCCGTGAGAATGAATCCTTTCTTTTAAAATGAATATACTATAAGCCATTACACGATTTCTTTGAAAAAAGCTACTTTCAGCACGAACGATTTTTAGTCCATTTAATTTCCTTCTTCTTCTTCCTTTTCTTCTTCTTTTGTTTTTATCTCCTTTGATTCGTTATTTCGTTAATTATTCATATAAAAAAAGTATACGGAAAGATCTTCGTCGAATTTTGATAGATAATATCTAAAAAACATTGAAATTTTGATAATCGAGGAAAGAAAGAAATTACTTTTTCGACGATAAAGAATCATTTATATGACTATTGGAAATTTTCTCGTAATATTTCGACATATTGTTTTGAAATATGAACGTATATCTAATGCCTGCCTAGATCCGATCGAAATTACAGCCACGCTACGATCCAACGCGTAGGAGGAGGACGCGGAGCGAAGCGTGACACGGAAATCGAATGAAATGCACCGTTAAAAGCCGTCACGTAAATAAACCTCTTTTAAGTCGATATGGAATTTTCGAGCTCGACTATGATATTTTCATACTCATTAATCTGCTTTGCGCACACTCCAAGAGAGAGAGAGAGAGAGAGAGAGAAGAATCTAAAATCGTTGATGCGTTTACAAATGGCTGCCATTTATATGCTAAAAATACGAATTGCTTGCCGAGAAATTTCGTACTACGTTAATATAAGTGCTTATGTACACATATAGGTAAGTGCTAATATTCTAATTTAAAAAATGACTCAAGTAAAATATCTGTAAATATATTTTTATATATGTAAATAGATATACACATATCCTTAAATATTTCCATATTATTAAAATATTATTTTCATAATACAATTTTCGATAATAATTCTATATTGTTGAACATTAATATATATATATAACATTTTCATAATAATATAAGAATTCAATATGTATATCTATATATATTTTAATATTAATTATTGAATATTTTGATATAGATTTGTTATAACGTTAGTTTTAATGTTTAGTATATTTTTACTATTAACCAAGAAACTCTTACAAAAGAAATATATGCATATATGTGCTTAAAGTATATAAAAAAAATATATATATATATAAGTTTACTATATTATACTATAGTGCTTATGACTCAGACCGTTTTCATAATAAGTTATTCTCATATCGACATTCAATTTAAGTTCCTTAAATTCGCCAAATTGGGAATCTAACGAATCAAAAGATAAATTTCGTTCTATCTTTCTCGATATAGTAACGTACGATGATTCTTTCAATTCGTTTCTTTTTTCTTTTTTTGCAAAATAACTCCATAAGTCTTATCGTCGTTCCGCGTTCATCCATGACCGAGTTTACGAGAACGTAACAGATGGAATATGAATTCAAAACGTTCGATATGTTCTATGGAAATAACGATAGAAACGTTAGAATGACTAGTACACGTTTAGTCGAAATAAAACGACGAAGTTGTAACAACGTTTCCGAGTATCAAAAGATTTTATCAGAGAAGACGATTGAAATGGATTTCTTTTATATCTTTTTGTTTTCTTTTTCTCTTTGTTGTTTACTCGTTTTTTATTTAAATCAAAATACCCTCTATATAAAAGATAAAGAAGTTCTTCGATGTATGCGAAATTTTTTCACTAAACCTGTCTAACGATTAAATATTTTTTCTCTTTTTTTTTTTTTTTTTTTATTATCTCTCCCTTTCTCTTTCTCTCTTTTCTCTTCCTATCTTTTCCTTCCTTGAAAACAGGTTTCCATTCTCGTCCTATCTCTATGACAGAAAAATCTAAACGAGCTCGATCCACTTTTCCGATCATAACTGCCCTGATACATATACACAGTAAATCTAACAAGTACTCTTCTCTGCATTAATCCTTTAGGCTCTATTTCGTTCTTTCATTCGTTTATCGATTTGTAATCTGTAAAATAGAGCTTGTATACACTCGATGATATATTTGTAACTAGAAAATACGCGTGTATATTAAATTATTTCATATAATTCATAAATTTAAAAGATGAAGAAAAAGAAGAAGAGAAAATTTCTTCCGTACCTATATATTCAATTTATATTCGTAAAATGAATGAATACATTTTAACATTAATGGAGTTTAATGAATCATTGAATATGAGAATAAACGTTTGTCAACAGATTGTATCTATTCTTTGTCAATGATCAAATGATATTCATTTCAAGATTGATAGTAAGATTAACGATCAACGTGTGCAATAATCCTATTCGTTTCTTCGTAATGCTCGCATTCTCTCGTCACTCCACTCGACCGTGTTTACTCGAATGCTTCTTCACGAAGGTTGCAGCAGAGTTCTTCGAGCACGACACCGTGAAACGATTTCTTGAGTTAGAAAGAGAAAAAGAGAGAGAGAGAGAAAGAAGACTATCTCGCACGATGACACGCGTCTTCAACGGTACGAACATCTGCTGCTTGCGTTTGTCTCGCGTTTCTTCGTATATCGTAGCTTAGAATCTAACTGTACAGGTTTACGCCAAGACTTTGATCTGTTCTCGCTAAGTCCATTTTTAGTATTTATTCGTGTGACCCAACGTTCTTCGAAAATTTTATAAAAAAAGAAAAAAAAAAAAAAGAAATAGAGAGATATAAATATAATTTCATATAGAATTTAATATTAATTAAAATGTATTCGCTGTTTTCCTTTAAATTAAATTTTTGTTTAATGATGGAATTTCTTCACTATTTGATATATCTAAATGAACATAATATAATATAATAATTTATTCTTATGTATATTTTAGTAAATAATATAATAGTGTAATACAAATACGCAATAGTATTGAGAGGCAATTAGAAATTGAGAACGTTATTAAATAAACAACACTGCGATGTATTAATGTATAATAGATAATGTTTATACGTATCTCTGTAAACAACAAACTAGTATATTATAAATGAGTATTATATATTATATTCGTATTAAATCTTTCTTTCTTATATTATTACAGATCACTTTTCTTTGATGACGAAGATGATTGTCGCCATAAAAATCTTTCTCGTAATAACAATAATATTAATCTATTCGATAATTACAATATTAATTAATATCGCCGAACGTTCGATTAATCTTGGCGTTCAAGTTATTAAACGAGTTGAAAATCTGAAGAAAAAAAAGAAAAAAGAAAAGAACGTAGAATACGATTTATCAATATCGTAGATAAATCTCCGATAAAAAGAATGATACTTATCTAAGTTGAAATTCAGGATAAAACGAAACGTTCGCTGGTTTGGTCCTTGGAGAGAAATTATTTCGAGACGTTCTATGTATTGTGAGAGCTTCGAATCGAATGTTATTCGTTCGTTCTCCGTTGTACATTTATAACTTCTTAGAACAAAGTAACGTTTAAATCACCTTCGTGAAAATGTTTTTCATTACAAGGTCGGACTCTCCTATTGCTCATTCCGATGAAAAAAGAGAAGAGTGAGAGGGGAGGGAGGGAGAGAGGAAAAGAGAAGATTCAAGAAAGATAAAAACAGAGAGAAAGAGAGAGAGAGAGAGAAAGAAGATTCGAAAGAGATAAAAACAGAGAAAGAGAAGACTCTAGAGAAATAAAAACAGAGAGAGAGAAAAGACGAAGGAGATAAAAACAGAGAGAGAGAGAGAGAGAGAGAGAGAGAGAGAGAGAGAGAGATAGATAGATAGAAACAGAGATGAAGATATTAAAAGAAGCTTCGCGTAAACATTCGTTCGAATTTAATAGTCGTTGAGAATTCAAGAACGAAGAGAGAAAATATATAGAAGGAAGAAAGTAAGGAATACGGTAACGAGAAGTGTAAAGTGAATTTCTCACTTTGCTTTCGAAGATGTCGTCGAAGCTCGTTTAGCAACTCGTTTAAGTATCGTTCTAACGTCGTCGCTACGCGTAATAAAATGAAGTTGTAACAGGACGAGTCCTTCCTCTTTCTCTCTCTATCTTTCTCTTTCTCTTTCTTTCTCTCTTACACGCACGCACACACACACACACACACAAATGTAAACACACACGCACACGCGTACACGTTCGTTCGTCCGGATATATGTTCAGTTTTATCGAAGTTTCGCAAAACAATTAACTCTCCGGCAATTAGCCACCGTTGAAACTCGCGTCGACGAATCTAATTAACCAGCAACGAATCGAAGCTAGAAACTCGAATGAATTGACGGAGCAAACATTTAGGTAGGTAGAACAAACGAAGGAAATGACTAAATCCTATGTCGTACGATCGATATTCTCATTTCTAAGGAGATCGCCATAATTTCACGCTAAAGAAATCCGTCAAGCAAATATACTTACTTATAGATATATGTATTTATGCATGCATATATGCGTACATGTATATACGGGTTAAATACAATAGTAGTCTGATGATGGACATAGAAATGCGTCTATTCCGCTCTGTAAAACTGGTTTCCCCATTTATCCCAGCTTCCCCATCCCGCGCTGCGCTATTTCTCATCTGTGGACGGTTTCCCTCGACAGGAAATCGAGGAGTTTCTGCGTTCCCTTAATAACAAAAGGCAGATAGGATTTCTAGACGTTCCTAGACAATCCATACGCGATCTTATTGCCGCTCGAAATATTTCCATTTTTCTTTTTTTGTTTTAACTCTTCGTTTAGATTTCATTCAGTTTAATTAGCATTGATGATCTTCGAGCGTGACAGTAATAACAAGCGGACGTACATATACTTATAATCTTGCGTACGCGTGTGTATACTCATGTACATACATATGTATATACATATATGTATATTTTGTGCACCTTCAATCATCTTACTTTAAAATCCATCATCACGTATGCAACTCTTTTCTCATAGGAAGTCCACCAGGAGTTCGTAATCTTCCTAACTGTTTTTTCTTCTCTTCTACGGCAGAGATTCAAAGATAATGAACATTTTTACTTGGAGAAGAAGTTGCCTAAGGGCTGCTAGAGAATTCGACGACGTGGAAAGAGGAAGAATATAAAAGAGTAGAAGAAAATTATACTGAGTACTCGGTATAAAATCTTCCTCTCATTTCCTGTTTCTAAGCAACTCGAATCATCGAGCATTGGGACGATGCAACGTTCGAAGACATTTTTATCATCCCCTTTCGTCGAAAATTTTAAGCAGCATCCAATCGTCGTCATCGTCGTCGTCGTCGTCGTCGTCGTCGTTTCTTACAAAAGTATCCTCCAGGCTTCCGATTTTTCGATGCGAAAAACTTGGCCGAGTGCCTCTCGCTATACAGAATTCGATATAACTCGAGTAGATCGATTCGAAAAGTGGGTTATCTACGATCTAACACGGTCGCATCTCCACGGCCCCTAAGATATAACTGTATAGTTACTTTATTTCTCGACATGACTCAATTCCCTTGCGTTCCGGTACGCCGAATAAAATCGCGATTGTTTGAAAATAACTAAATCGATGCCTAGAGAGATATATAGTCTTTCTCTTTCTCTCTCTCTCTTTCTTCTCTCTCTCTCTCTCTCTCTCTCTCTCTCTCTCTCTCTCTCTCTCTCTCTCTCTCTCTCTCTCTCTCTTAAATTAATCGTATCGAGATATAACCCGAAATATTTTAAGTTGAATTTATTAAAATTTACTCGTGATTAAATATGTTTATAATATTTGATTAATATAAATTAAATTAATCGTATCGAGATATAACCCGAAACACTTTAAATTGAATCTATACAAATTTACTCGTGATAAAAAACATATGTAATATTTGATAAGCGTAAACATTACTAATGATTATAGAAATGAATGTGATCGTTAAATAGAATGAAACATTATAAACATTATAAAAATGATTATGTTCGAAATTCCTGTTCTATCCGTCTTGTCTCTTCGTTTTGCTGTCATTTTTATAATATATATCTATATTACCGTACGATGAATTATTTCGATTAGGTTTGTCTAATTAAAAAGACATTCAATTGACAAAACATCGACGTGTTATGCAACGAGCATCGATTCGAAGGGTTGCACAATAAATAAATCCAACATTGATTCATCCTACTGATTTTTACGCAATCATCTTACTCTCTCATCTCGCTACGCGTCGACGATAACGCTCTTAACCGTTATAATTCTTTTTAACGAGAATCGCCTCGTTCTCGGCGCGTGGCTCAATTAACTAACTCGAGTCGGTGGGATAATCGAGAACGAACGATGCCATCTCTCTCTCTCTCTCTCTCTCTCTCTCTCTCTCTCTCTCTCTCTCGCTCTTTCTCTCTTTCTCTCTTTCTCTCTCTACCTCTTTCTATCTCTCTCTTTCTCTCTATCTCTCTATCTCTTTCTATCTCTCTCTTTCTCTATGGATCTGAAACTTTGAATTCGCAGTAAGAAAAAGAAGAAGAAGAAGAAAAAGAAGAAGAAGAAGATGATGATGATGATGATGATGATGATGATGATGATGATGGTGAAGAAATGGTAGACAGGTTATTGCACTTGAGAACGATTCGAGCGAAAAAACGAGGTAAATTGTTGCACATTTAATTGGGTTACGATCCATGTGCTTTGCACGACCTTTACAACTTTAAATTCTTACGAGGTACTTTTATTAACATTGAAAGGAGTTTTCCGACAACTAGGAGTTCGCTTAACGAGAACGTAGATTATCATTCTTACGCGCTCATGAAAAGTCTGTTACGGTCTCCTCTCCTTCCCTCCGTATCCCCCACTCCACCTTCTTGAATTTTCTATGCCATGAGAAAATAGAAGAAAATAGATTTTCTTCATTTCGAGAATACTTAGGTACCGATGTAATGTAAATTAACGAGACCGGTTTCATCTCTTAGCTGCGCCTTCCTTTTATATGCGAAGTCGTGCAAGGGAAATATCCAACATGTTTCTTCTTCTTCTCTTTCTTTTCTTATTCCTTTTCTTTATCTTCTTTTCTCTCTTCTTCTTCTTCTTCTTCTTCTTCTTCTCCTTCTTTTTCTTCCTCGTTCTCTTTTTCTTCTTTTCCTTCTTTAAACTTTCTTGCTTCCGTTGACTTGTTTTAGGAAATACGTATACTTTCTCAAGTTTTATAGAGTAACCCGTTTTCAAATAGACTTTCTACTTTCTTTCTTTCTTTCCTTTTTTCTGTGATGATAAACAAAAAATAAGAAAAAAGAATATACGTACATACGTATATACATTCAACCGTACAAATATATATATATATATATATATGTATGTATGTATGTATGTATGTATGTATAAAGAATGAAAGAGACGAGGGAACAGTCGAGCATTTACCATTTCGCATGGTTCTATCGGAACACGCTCGGTCATCTCGAGAGGGAGACAATATTACCCTCGAGAACGTTGTCCTTATATATATATATATATATATATATATATATATATATAAATGCACGTATACATATACACCTAGGACGAAGCAGCACGTTATACGAAGGTATGTTGCGCACATGTTCGTTCGTAGCCGTTGCCGCGCGCCAGAGTTCATTCTCTTACGCTGATTCACCTGCTCTTAGAATTCTCCTCGGCTCTAATGCGATGTGATTTCGCTTCGAATCCTTGCTGAATTTCACACGAGCGAAAGAGGGTAGTGGGTGGGGTAGGGTAGAAAAGGAGGGAAATGGATGAAGAGGGTGAAGTAGAGAAGTCTCGACAAATCTGCGACGATGATTGCGAGGCATGACATAAGATAAGATACGATCTAAATAATCGTTTTCTAATAGTATCATTTGTTTTATTTTGTATGAATTATTTAGACAGAATGTTTGCATTACATCTGAGGAAAGAAATTCGACGAAAAATAGAAGGAAAAAATAAAAGAAATAATAAAAAATGATTTTTTTAACTTACCTCTCGGCTATCCTACGACGAGCACGTAGGGATTGACATGTTTGGACGTTGTCGATGATTCAAGTCGATCCGTTTCACAGAGGAAAAGATAGATTGATAAATAAATAGATCGAGAGAGAAAGAGAGAGAGAGAGAAAGAGATAGAAAGAGGAAGAGAAAATGAAAATGGGAACACTTCAGAGTTTCACACAGAAATATCGAAATTCTCGATAAAGTTTCGTCGAAACACTGACACGAGAATCTCTTTCTCTTTCCTTCACACGAGACACCGCACGATCCAGCGAAATCGAGTTGCGCTCATATTCAATCCTCGCAAAATTTTCCTTCGACACCAATAATCGTGGTCGTTACCTCTTCTTCCTCTTCCTCTTTTTCTTTTCACTTCGATTTATTTTGCGTGAAATCCTTCCTCGTTATTTTGACTTTGTCGATCAGTAAAAAAATATCTTCGTCCGATCGAAAATTTTTGTTTTCTCCAGACGTGATAAGAGAGAACAACGTAGACAGACAGAGAAAAGAGAGAGAGAAAGAGAGAACGAGAAAGAGAAAGAGAGAGAAAACGAGAAAAATAGAGAGAAAGAGAGAGAGAGAGAGAGAGAGAGAGAGAGAGAGAGAAAGAGAGAGAGAAAGAGAGAGAGGACAAGTTAAAAAGAAAAAAAAACGAAACAGTGAAAGAGAAAGAGATGAGGTAAAAGAGAATGAATGAACGTTGAGGAGGTACAGAGAGAGAGAGGAAGAGAAGAGGACGCGCACCGCACTCGCGGGGACCGACGCAGCACTCAGCGGCGAAGGTGCTTCAGGTGAGACGCCAGGTGGGTGTCGCACGATGGAAGGCAGCCGGCCTCCTCTCCTTTTCCTGCCCCACCTGAGCAGCACGAGCAAGGTTTATGGGAGAATGAACGGAATCCCATGTACTAGCTTTTGTCCGAGCTAAGACTGCCATGGCGCCTCCTTTCTTTCATACTAACACACCATCCTTCGAAGATCCTCGGGCCCCGGTTCGCAGATCTCTAACTTACCGACCGCGTTCTAAGAAAATGGGCCCGCCATTTATCTCCACTTCGAATTTTCTTCTCCTTCCTATCAGCACGTTCTTTCACGTTAACTCGTTTTTTGAACGATTAGAGCTAGAATAGATTGGCACGAGTACGATCCTTTTAAGACAAACAAAAGATATGGGCATCGTAGTTATCGTACTAATGGTTTTATGAATAGGTATAGAGTCTAGATTTCATCGAGTTCATGAAACTTTCATAATGTCGCATCTACTACTCTACGTTATACTCTACGCGATACACTATTACGACTTTCATGATTGTTCTCTTTCGTACGTTTCACGATCTCGAAATCGTTGTCTTCGTTGTCGGACTTGTTTCAGAATGATTGAATCGTTCATTATGCACAGATTCCTACAATATCGATCGATACATTTACTCGATACATTCAATACAAAGAACCATCCAATCCGTGTATTTGAACGTACAAAGTTGATTCTATGAAGCAATGATTCACGTTTTTAAATCGTTACTTATTCGCATTACGATCAACCCTAATCATTCTTATACCGCGAACTTGACACCTTATTCGAATATATGCTCTCTTCGTTCATTTGATAGCTCCAATTGAGATTGGTGGCTGGCAGAAAGAAATCAACTGACAGTCTTACGTATAAACAAGACTGCCGGAGTCCGAAGTGAAGAACTTCCTTCGGTTTCGTGACCCGAAGTCATTATATGGCGGAGCATTTTCTCACGAGATACCTCGCTCTAATTATATGTCTAGCTTGCTCCTGAAACCTACAGGTTTATTGTTAAATGTGCTGGCTTCAATGTATTCGGAAGAAAAATAAGACGAAAGAGAAAGAGAGAGAGAGAGAGAGAGAGAGAGAGAGAGAGAGAGAGAGAGAGAGAGAGAGAGAGAGAGTAGAAGAAAGAAAAAAAGTAAAGAAAAGAAAAAATAAAAGAAATATCTAATTTCTACTTTGGCTTCTGTACTTTGCTCCTGAAAGAATCGTTTCGAATCCAATTCATGCGATAGATCGCAAGACGAAGAAGATCAAGAGTTTTTTCAAAATCTAATCGTTTCTTATGTGTGGATCTCTTAAGAAATACGTTTTTGAAAGCCCACGGAAAGAAGAATTCCTTGTAACATTGTGGCTTGTAAAAAGTAAACTCTTCGAACGAATTCGTGTTACTTACCGGGCAGGATATCTTGGCGTCAATTTTACCGAAGATCGATCCTAATCCCTTTTCTTTCTATCTTTTACTTCCTCTCACTTACTCACTTTCTCTCTCTCTCTCTCTCTCTCTCTTTCTCTCTCTCTCTCTTTCTTTTTTGTTACGTGCCGAAAAATTGGCGGTGCTGGCATCCGCTCCCGTCTCGAACGTTTCGTTCGTTCCCGATAATTTCCACATCGATCGGCTCTTTTACAAGTCTTCGCCAAGAAAGAAATTTTATTTCTTATAATAGAACGAACTAACATAATTGGATGGTAACGATCTATTTAACTTCTCGTTTATATATAGTAAATATTCACACGTATATACGTCTGTGTATGTATGTATGTATGTATGTGCGTTCATATATATGAAATAAATGAGTGGGAAAAAATAAGGAATATATACATATAATTTCTATTTCCTAAACTAACTTCAAGGCCATCATTAAAGGAAAAATTTTACCTATGTAAATCTTATTCAGTAACATTATGCTGCTCTGTCCATTGTCGAGCACGTAGAATTAGTTAACTCAGTAATCGGAACGATGTATTCATGCTCGCACAACGATACGAGTGTGTACGCTTGCTCTGCTTCGAACGCGAAAGCTTTAACTGCTTATAATTTATACGAACGAAGTATGATTATGCAGATTGCGCGTATATATTTTACAATAATCAAATTGTTCGTTCCTCGACGTCACGTTAATTGGGATTTTCGATTAAATCAACAATAGAGAAATATATATTTATATATATATACATGCATACAGAATGGAACATATCAATAGAAATACTTTTACATGTTTTGTTTATCAACAAACAGGATTTCTGTTCCTAGTAATCAATGAATTAAGAAAACATTTTTTTCCATCAATGGATTTTATGATACTAAGAAATGTTATGCTATATTTATTATCATATTAAGAAATTCAAGTGTTTCTATTTAAAGACTTCATATATGTATATATATATGTATATTAGAATCATCAGATATTTTATCGTTGTACAATTTATCGCGTTAAATACGTTTAATTGAACAAATTTAGTTTTTTATTTCGAGCTTATAATCATGTTAACAACTGAGTTATAATAACGTATATGTGTAAAGTTTACTACATGAATATATTTACAAATTATGTAAACAGAGTATTTTGTTGAATTATAAAAACAAATTGTTGAACGTATGAGTTTCTCTCTCTCTCTCTCTCTCTCTCTCTCTCTCTCTTTCAATCGTTTCGAGAAGAAAAAGAGTGCTCCTTATTTCGATGATAAATAAAATGTTATCTGAATTTCATCAAACTCAGAATTTGTCTATTCGACGCGAAAGTAGAACGGAAGAAGGGTATTGTATTTTCGTTTTCGTTAACGGCGAAGGCGTCGAAGTAAACGCCCATCGAGTTTCGACCTCTCGAGGCCGCGTCTGTGCCTAGAATCATAATTTCGGTATGGAACGAGAGTTCTTGGAAGAATCCCCGAGGCATTCTGCCTACCAACTATGGAGAATATAAAATTTGATCTACGATAAGGGAAGGACACAGTATTGTATATATCGAGATAAAAAAAAAATATCTTTCGTATTGGCGTGAAATCTTTCGTGACTTTGAACATCGATACTAACCAACGTTCGCTCTTTATTCCTCTACTTTCTTTTTCCTTTTCTTTTACCATCGAGATAAAGCTATCACACTTTAAAAGTGAACGTTTCCGATACTCGCGATTTTACATAATTAGATAGATACATATACATATCGTTGACTTTATCCTATGACTTCCATCGGAATAATATATACGAATAATAATTTTCATCTCTCGATGATATATGTATTTCATTGAGAGATAAAATTTCCTGGTAGATATTGTATCAATAAAAATATCGTAAAATCGTATCGATCGATCATTGATACTCGTAATAGCAATCGACTGGACTAATATACATAGAATATGAAGGAAGAGAGAAAAGAAAATGGATGACAGGGAAAAATGGAAAGTGGCCGATTAATTGGTCTCGTAGCTTGTGGAAAAGAGGATGAGGATGAGGATGAGGATGAGGATGAGGAGGGATATAAAGAGAAGGGGGACTAAAGGATGGAAAGGGTCCGCCGGCGTCGGGACGCATGCGTCGCGGAGCACTTGTTATGGGCGCCTCAGTCTTGGCTCGCCTGGGCTCTAGGCAATATCGCCGACGTGGAAGAATCGCGGTAAGCTCTTTGCCAGGGAGCCCCGGGAAACGGTCTAAAGATAGAAAACGGGAAACGCGGGAGAACGATAATAGAAACTGGTTCAATTTACAAATCTAGAGTTTGTTGTAAGTGAATAGTGAAACGATAAACGAGTGATGACTGATATAACCTCGAAAGGATTTCGTGAATATGGACGATAAGCTGTGAAGGAAAGTAAAAATATTGAGTGTCAATGGACGACGAGATGAAACTAGACCGGATGCTTCCTTGAAGAAGATGGTCAGGATTAAATAGATAGATACGATAGTTCCTTCTTGGTTGACCTCTCATTCTCATTCATTTCTGTCTCAGTGTTATGAGGAGTAGAAGGAAAAGATATCAGTTATAACGGTGAGCGTCAGGTGCTCTCGATTGGCCCGATATCAACGAAGATAGGAAGAGAGGACAGGAATCGATTTGAGGGAGTGAGAGAGAGAGAGAGAGAGAGAGAGAGAGAAAGTAATATATACATACATACATATATATACACACACAACGTGTTAGTAAGAAAAGGGAAAAGAAAAGAGAAGCAATCGTATTGAAAGAAATGATCATTCGATGAGGACACTCGGTATCTCGAGGAACACGCGAGAGAACGTGAAAGAGAGAGAAAGAAAGAGCTTTCTCCCGCCGACACTCGACCTCCTGTCAATATCATCATCCCTCTGATACTCGAGAGCAACTACCACTTGTATTTCCTTCACCCTCCAAGCCCGCATTTCTCCGACTCGAAATGAACATTGTCGATGTGATGTACTCTAAATGACGTGCTTCTTTCTCAATTGGCTTCCGCCGACTTAGTTTCGATCCATACCAGAGAAGATCGAATTGATTCCTGAAATAACCAACGAGATCAGTGAGAATCTTGTTCCATCTCTTGTTTCCTTGTTTTTCCCTCCGCTCGAAGCTTCGCGATGGAAGCAGGAGAAACTTTAGCGACCAGCCAGTGCTTCGACCGGTGTCACTATTTCAAGCACGTGTTTGCGTGTTAAAGAGGGACAAAAGTAGATCTTGATCGCGCGTGCGTGACAATGATGAAAATGTTTCGATAAAATGACGATCGTGACTGTTAACGAACGATCGATTTGTCGTCGATGACGAATCGAAGAAAATTCGAAAATTTCAAGTTTCTCGATATCTTATTGGGGGAGAGTTCGAGTCGAACAATTTTGCGTATTTGTTACCGTGAACTATTGAAAAAGGAAAGAGAAAGAAAAAAAGAAACGTTCTCTCATTTTTTTTTTTGGGGGGGGGGGGAAAGAACATTTATGAAGGATAAACGTTTAATGTTCCGGAATGCTTTCGATCAATAAACCAGACGAGAGAGACGAGCGTTCTCGATCGATGATCACCGCTCGAGGATTCTCTCGATCGCCATTTTGAATCTATTCGTGATTTCATATACGAGAAATATCTCATCACGTTTTTTCGAGCAAGGTGAAATTAAAGTTCAAGTAAAGTAAAAAGTACAGGACGTCGTAAGGACGTCGTAGATAATCGATCAATCAAGATGGGTTGCGAACTTAGCAAGTTGACAGCCGCGAAATCGCGAAATCAAAATGCTCGCGAAGGTTCACCGCCACCTCCTCAAACTACGACGGATCCAAGACTTCCTCTGACAGCTAGGCAAAAATTTACGGTTATGGCTAGTTGGAGAGCCGTAGGAAGAGCCCTGGAACCTACTGGTGTCTACATGTTCATAAGGTTTGTTTTCTTTTTCTCTCTTTTTCTTTCTCTCTTTCTTTCTCTCTCTACCTCTATCTATATATCTATTTATCTATCTCTTTTCCTCTTTTAACGAGAATACCGAGGAACGATCGAACGCTTTCGTGTCTCTTCAAGAGCGCACGTTTCAACTTAAAAATAGAAAGGATCTATAGTTACATGAACTATAATAGATACACGTCGATCGATCTATGTGATATCGTTGGTAGTACCAAATAAAATGGACAAGTTTGTTGGATCAAACTCGAGATATTTTCACGAATAACATTGAAATAACGCACAAAATAATTACAACGTATTATTCAAAATATTTTTAAATAATTTACTCCAAGTTAGAATTTGATAGTTCAATTAACAAACAACTTGTCCCGTTTTTATAAATTATTATTTATTATTCGTTATATTAATTTATATGATTTAACAATCATTCATTAACGTTTAGCGATTATTAAACTTCATATCATAAAATGGAAAACCATAATAATTCATCACTTCGAGAGATAAATTAAATAAAATAAATAAAGGTAAAAACGAATTGAGATAAACAAATATTAGTTTGGTACACATATTTCTGATAAGAGATAAAGAATTCGAAAGATTTTATTGGGCTTTTCGTTTACCGAATTCATTATCGATGACGTTCGAAAAAATCTCCAACATCAATTTCTAGTATCGAGTTAGCGATTCTTAGTGACGTTAGCAATTTTCTCTATTTCTCTCTCTCTCTCTCTCTCTCTCTCTCTCTCTCTCTCTCTCCCTCTCTCTGTCGCTATCTATCTATCTCACCACCTATCTATCTGTCTATCCGTCTATCTTTCTTTCTCTTTCCTTCGAGAGCACATACATTTTCCACGGTAGAACAAGCCGTGTTTCTTCGCGTCACGCGCCATTACGTGATTAGCTGAGCGTTTAGGCTCTTCAAGGCCGCCATCAACGTCAAACACAACCCTGAAAGTAGGGTGGATTATTCACCGAACCACCCTGTTCCTCTGCTTTCGAACGACGCCGATGATGTGCTTTATCTCTGTCTTTCTCTCTTTCTCTCTCTGTCTTTCTCTCCCTCTCTCTCTCTCTCTCT
>NC_057693.1:1516525-1518014 GCF_014466175.1 Vespula pensylvanica
AGAAGACAATAAAAAAGAAGAAAAGACCAAAAGATGTTTTATCGTCTGTCGGCAAAAAAAAGCATCGAACGTAACGCAAGTCATACGTCGAAAATTTATTCGTTCGTCCATGAATGAAATTATTCAAGCTAACGTCATTGATAAATTTAATGACCAAACATAATATCGGTTGCATGTGAAAAGTGTTATTCATATTTAACGTAGAAATATTAAAAAAAGAAAAATGAAGATAAAAGAAAATATAATATATAAATGAAAAAGAAAAAGACAAGAAGAAAAGTAATTCATTCTATCATCGATAAGTGATACGTCCGATAATAGACACAGAGTTGTTTGAATTTCATTCTTATTAATGTTAACAAATTTTTCCTCTTGTGGATGCGTGTATGCGATAGTGCGCGCGCGTATGTATATGCATATATGTAAAACAAACGAAACCATGAAAATTACTTACCGAAAATGAACCTCGTCGTCTTCTTAAAACATCTTTTTCTCAATCGCAATATATCCTTTCGACTTAATCCAACGTGTCTGTGTCAGTTCGCGTGCTCGTTTCACATTCATAATTGAATTGGTTATTCGTGCAAAGTCGAATAAAGCTCTATGTGTGTAAGTAATACGTCCGTTCGTATTTGTATATATGTATCTACATACATATCTACAAACACGAATATATGCTGGAGTATATACGTACATATAAACGTCTGATATCGTTCCACAAAATTAAACAAAACGTGCCGATGTATTTTGTGATTCAAATTTCCCGCCATATTGTATCTCTCTCTCTCTCTCTCTCTCTCTCTCTCTCTCTTTCTTTCTTTCTTTCTTTCTCTCTCTTATCCCTTCTCATTTCTGCCCTGTAAATATGAGAACAGATATAACGTTCGTATAGGGAATTAATCTCTTGCGAGTGATTAAAAATTTGTAGGAAAGTTTGAACAATTTTCAATACTTTCATCATATTTAACGTTACTTATTCTTCAACATTTTTTTCTTTTCCTTTTGTTTTTTCTTTCGCACTGCACTTTAAATACTTCATGCATAAAAGATGTACCTACGTATGTACGTATGTATTATCGCGATCGATTAAAAAAAAGGAGCACATTTATGTTCAACTTCAAACAAAAAATATTCAAGAATACATACTTCTTAAACGCATATTTTCTCTCTCTCTCTCTCTACATATATGTGTGTGTGTGTGTGTGTGTATTCTTTTTTACTTTTCATTTTCCTTTTTTTAGATTATAACAAACGATGATAATAATGATGTTGATAGATAAATAGATATCTCATTCTTTCTTTTCGTCTCACTTTTTATTTCAAGAATAATTAACAAAATAAAAAAGGAAAAAAGAGAAAATGTCGATGTCTTTTTGTTAAAATAGTTACTATGAATAAAATAAATTTTTCCGAGCGTGTCTTTATCTCTGTCTCTCTCTCTCTATCTCTCTCTCTCTCTCTCTCCCTCTCTCTCTCTCTCTCTTTCCCT
>NC_057693.1:1518043-1525503 GCF_014466175.1 Vespula pensylvanica
TCTCTCTCTCTCTCTCTCTCTCTCTCTCTCTCTCTCTCTCTCTCTCTCCCTCGAAAGTGCGTAACGATTTTCGATAGCGCAGGAGTAATAGCGAGGTAGGAATGAGGCCGGGTTCACTGCACAAACGTCGTCGGTACTTCACGAGCGAAGTTGACGTTTGTCGCAAATAAAGATCGAATCGTTTCATCAAGGAACTATGTTTTGATTCGCAAACATTTCCTCCCTCTTTCTCTCCCTCTCTTTCTCCCGCTCTTTCTCTTCCTCTATCTCTATCTCTATCTCTATCTCTATCTCTATCTATCTTTCTCTATTTCTCTCTTTCCTTCATCTATCCCAGTCGAATGGCCAACGTCCAAAGGAAAGATATAGCAACGTCTATAAACGGTAACACGATAAACCGATAAAACGGCAAAAGTCAAGGATTTCTAGTTGCCTTTTCTAATCTCTCGATATCATTTGTCTACTTTTATATATATATATATATATATATATATATATATATATATTTCTTTTTTTTATCGACGAAGGAAGATTGACGAGTATGATAAAATAAAAAAACCATCCCCTAACTTTACGTTCTTCTTTCCTTTACTACTTCCTTTTTCTTTTTCTTTCTTTTATTTTATTTTTTTCTTTTATTCTATTTTTATCATTGCACAAGACAGACATTCAAACTCGTTTGTGTTTTCTCGTTTTCTCTCTCTCTCTCTCTCTCTCTCTCTCTCTCTCTCTCTCTCTCTCTCTCTCCCTGTCTCTCTCTTTCTCTCTTTTTCTTTCTCACGCGCGCTTGCTCCCTCGCTCGTTCGCACTGGACGAACAATAGATTTTCTGGTATTGGCGCACTTTGGATATCCGCGTAACCGGAGCACCGAGCTACGAATGACTTCACAAGAGCGTACTCCGAACGATTCTCTGCTTTTTCACGTTTTCATAGAAAAAAATAAAAAGAAAAACGTCCGTTTCGACGGACGTTTCGACCAAGTAGTAGATGGAAAAAAGAGAGAGAGAGAGAGAGAGCGAGGAAGGGGAGAAATAGGGATGATAGTTTTCGCTTCAAAAAAGTTCTAACTGATAACTGATATACTTGAAATCGAGGCGTCTCCATTCCACTGGGAAATTCTATTGATGACGGTTTGATTTTCTTTTTTTTCCTTTTTACTTTTCCTATTCTCTTTTCTCTCTTTTTTTTTTTTAACGAAGACAATTAACCAACTCGAGCATTCCAGACGAACACGTTTCATTCCATTTTTTGAAAGTTAATCCTGTACAATACCATGTAACGCTTTAAAGTCACAAGCTCACATACAGTGTGTATGCGTTAGTATTTACTTTTCATGTTTTAATTCCTTACTAAATTAAAGTTAACTAAAAAGGTTCTTTAACAATAGATCTAATTCTGTTGGTTTATATACGGATAAGTAGTAAGTTGGATAAGTATGCATATGTTTTGATGTACTAATATATACATACATATATACAAATTTCCTATACAAATTTCGTATTATATAATTTTTATTTAAACGCGAATGAATTTGAAAATTGGATTATAAAAGGTTAAATTTGAAATTAAATCGAGATATCATTAGACTGCATTAATTTTTCTCTCATCTCGTAAAATGTAATTTTCTTCTTTCCATCTCCCTCACTCTCCTTCTCCCTCTTTTTCTCTTTCTCTCTCCTTCTCCCTCTTTTTCTCTTTTTCTCTCCCTCTCTCTCCCTCTTTCTTTCACCTTTCGGTCGTTTACTAGTAAAACTACGATGATAAGGACAACGAGCTCGGTCCAAGCTCAGACTGAAATTACGCTAATCGCAGGAAGATCTTGCCGGGCTCGTTTAGACCGTTCCAGTTTTACAAGATCTATACATTGATCTTGGGATTTGCGGAGGCTGCGCGTTAGAAAAGGGCTTGGAAAGTTTGAATGGAATTAGAGAGAAATATATATATATATAGAGAGAGAGAGAGAGAAAGGTAGATAGATGAAACTCGAACACGAGTCCTGACATTTCCAGTTTCTCTACTAGCAAAAGATAATTGAAACTGGGAAGCTCTCGTTTCCGCAAACTCCGTAGTAACATTGAAGCTTACGAGCAATTAGTACCATAATTTCGTATATTTCCACTGACTCGTCGTTCTCCTTCTCTTGATATTAAATCGACGGCTACCGGTCCCTTTACCCGTCGCAAGTCACTGAATATATTAGACTTTAGGGTCATCGCCGAGTTTTCCTGTTCCTTTCTTTTTTTTTTATTTTTTTTTTTTTTTTGTATTTTTTTTTTTCTCTTTATTCTGTTTTTCTCTCTCCTCTCTCTTTTCTTTTTTTATTCTTTTTTCTTTTTACTTTCCTTTTATTTTTAACGCGATCGCATAATATAGACGTGTAATATTAACGGGACATTTAAAAATATCCTCGTAGATTGTAATTCGACGGCGACGTGCGTTACGAAAAGTGGCACGTTTCGTTTCTCTTACGAAATATTTGTCCAGTCGCAATTCAATTTATCACGGAAAGAAGCACGATATTTCAATATTGTTATCGAGAAGTAACGTGTTCGACATTAAATCACGATGATAACAAGTACGATTCATAATTTTCCTCTAGGAACAATAATAGTATATTTTGGAAATTATTGCGATAAGTAAGTAGCACGTTTCATTTGTCTATATTATTACGTTCGGTTTTCATTATGTTCAGTTATGAAGGTTAAAACAAATTCAACAGTGAGACGTGCTACTATTCTCGAATAAAATCAAAACGTGCTTCTTTTCCTGACGTATTACTGAAACGTGCTAATTATCGTACCCAAAAAGCACAACATTCTATTCTTCGTCGCCATAAATGAAAATATGCTACTTTCTGAAAGCGTCATAAATGAAAACTTACTGCTTTTCGTGGTCACAAATTCCACGGTGTTAATCATCGTAAGACACATAAATATTATTAAACATATGCTACGTTGAATTATTTTATCTTCATATTTGTCATACAACGAAATGAATTCTCTTCTTTATATTATTTTGCATATTTTGAGATAATTCATTCAGAAACAGAAATAACACGGTTATTAGCTAGATTCCAATCGGAAGAAGTTCTTCAAGCCGTAGCACTCACCGATCGTATCGTCATTGCTTTTATGGTACACGTTGATATAATTAATGCAGACCATTATGGAATAAATTGCAGACTGCAGGCTAATATGTCAAGTTCGTATCGACATTTTTTCAACTTATTATAAATCTTTAAAATTTTCTCTTAGAACGAAATTTTTTTCTCTAATATTCATATTATTTCTAAACGTTATATAAAAATTAATATGAATTTGTAATTCTAAAAATTTCAAAAATATCTAAACTCATTGTCAAATGTCATACGTGCATAGACATGGCAATTTGATAGGTAGCTTTAATGTAACTTAATTAAATTCGATCGAGCTACATACCTATAGGTATGTCGCATAAGCGACAAGCTTGTGAGTGTATATGCATTTGCTCCAGCAACAGCTTCGGAAATCAATAAACGATGTATGCAGATATGTGCGATGCATCGACGTTATCGTTAATAACTATGGTGGTTTCTTTTCTGTTCGTTTTTTCTTACCTTTTTATGTTAATAAAAGAAAGTATAAAAAGAAGAATATTTTCCAATTTTTCTTTCCTTTCTTTTCGTTAAGATTATTAAATATCGCGATTATAATGATTCGTTAATAAGAACAATTTACCAGCCCCTGTACGTAGACTACATGAATATATTACCTATTAACGGGTTGCTTGAAAAATTTTTTACTTCATAGGTAACAATCGAAACTGTAATTATCGACCAAATACAAATTGCTATTATCTTCAAATACGATATATAAATTCTCGATTAAATTATTTTCACTAAGTAAATTCTATTTCAGAAATAATTAATTTCAGAAATAATCGTCTTTTCAATATTTCGCTACATCGAATGTCTAATAAAAAAAAAACGATGTATTATATAACAAATAATATTAATCGTTAATCGTTTCTGTTGTCGTTTTGTCGAGATTTTACGTTGTAGCACTACAAATCGTCACCTATTGATTGTTAATTTGTACATGTCTCGTTACATCGGGGAAAGAGGAAAGTACTTACGTGAGTAGGAGGGAAGGACACGTATCTAATCGACCTAATCAATCAATCACATTCCTTGAGGTTAGCTTGGACGGCGATCGAATCTGTCGATAATACAGAATTAATTTCCTTCTTATCTTCGATTAAGTGAAATTCTATATATCCATTCTGGTATACCCAAATATTTTAATATTCAAAATAAATTACAGGCAACCGTCGTATAAAACGCGATTTCAATAAAATATTATATTTTTTAAAATGCCAACATCGCTAAAATCACCGTATTCCATTCAGTGAAATTCTATTTTTCTCAAAACATTTACGCGTCATGTGCAATATGTTTCTTATATTTATAATCTTATATGTACATATATATGTGTTTTATATATTAACTTATATAAATTACTTGAATTAGATAAAAATATATTCCTATTAGTCACGTCAGTTTATATAATTTAAAAAGAAAACCTAAAACAATTTTTAAGAAGAATATGGAACTAAGTCCCTTTCTATTAAATTTTCTATTAAATATTGTTTTTTCTATTAAATTTGAGTCTCTCATAAAACGATTTATGTAACGCGGTATTTCAATGGAATGAAATACCCGTGTTATACAAGGGTAGCCTGTATTTTCATTTAAACGAGCATATAATACACGGACCACACACACGCACATATATGTATAGATAACCTACAATATACACACACGCACGCGCACACACACACACACACACAAAGGAAAAATTTAATAATAAAATAATAAATTGTCAAAACGAAGGAATTATTCGACAAAAATGTATGCATGTATATATTTATATACGTACCACATTGTTTATTTGTACTTTTAGGTTATTCGAAGAGAACGCAGAACTCTTGAATCTTTTCACCAAGTTTCGGGATTTGAAAACGAAGGAACAACAGTCGTCGAGCATGGAATTGGCCGAACATGCTAGAACGGTCATGATGACTCTCGACGAAGGAATTAAGAGTTTAGACGACATGGATACCTTCCTGGCGTACTTGCATCAGGCTGGTGCATCGCACACTAAAATACCGGGCTTCGATCGACAGTATTTTTGGGTATGCCTCAAATATGTTCGTACGTTATGGTTTTTTATTTCTTTTGTTTATTTAATCTCATACTTATCTCACACTCATCGTATCTTTTGTATAAAAAGAAAAAATCTTACGATACGTTTCAAAATAGTTTTTATATATGCATCAATATTATTTCTTAACTTACAGTAATCTACTTTACCTACAATCGTTAATAGTAAATTAATCTATATAACCTTTTCACCACTCTCATGATAAATTATCTCTCCACAATAATTTTTTACATTATTATACTTATATTTTTATATTACATTATATTATATTATATCACAGATACATTCTTTTCCACCTTGTAAATTAATTTTACTTACTATCTTTCTTTCTATCTCTTTATTATTCCTTTCCGAGATCTTAAGAGATATAAGGGAAAAAAAAAAAACGAAAGATCTGCTTTCAGAAAATCGAGAAGCCTTTCCTAGACGCAGTGGAGCGAACGTTGGAAGATCGTTATTCGGAAAACGTTGAGAGCATCTACAAGCTGACGATCAAGTTCATCATCGAGACACTTATCGATGGCTTTGACAAAGCGCAAAGCGAGAAGGCCAAGTCCTAGTCGTACTCGTCTGATGAGAATCAACACCCTTAACGCGCCCTCTCTTTCTCTCGCGCATATGACGTACTACATACGTTTCAAATAGACACAAACATAAACACATACAGAGAGGGGGAAAGAAAGAAAGAGAGAGAGAGAGATCACACAAAGCATTACACACGTACACTACATATGTATACAAACACATCGAGAAAAGTTCGCGGAGTTACTCGTATTACGTATTTCGCGATCGATCGTCGAATTACGACGAAGTCCCGAATATACCATCTGTATTTTTGTGTTGTATATTCTTTCTTCTTTTTTCTTTCTTATTATTTTCAAAAGAAGAGAAAAAGATTAGAACAAAACGGGACGACAAAGAAGAAAAACGGAAGAATCGACACGTGCCTGCGACTTTCGCGGCCATCTTGCTTTCTTTCCATGACAAACGACAAACGTCATCGGTCGGAGCTCGCATCGTCGACCTTTGTCGACTTTCTTTTTTTTTTTTTCTTTCCTTTTTCGTAGAAATTCTGGATAAACGACGAGAGAGATCGTTTAGAGATTAAAAAAGAAGAAAATATTGCAAGAAGAAAAAATGAAAAATAAAAAGACAAAGAGAAAAAAAAGAAGAGGAAAGAAAATGATGACCGACACGTAGACGAGAAATAATATCGGCAAAGGTCGCGTCGTCGGTCGATAAAGAGGATTTGCAGGAGCGTCTGTCCTTTTTTAATTACGCTCGCTCGTGATGCATGCACGGATGAGTGCATGCATACATGTGTGTATGTATGTATGTACGTATGTACGTATGTATGTATGTATGTATGTATGTATGGACGTATGTATGTATGTATGTATGTATCTACGTATGGATGGATGGATGTACTACGCATGCTTTTAGATGTTGATCTATGTATGATGTATGTATGTACGTGTGATGTATGATGTGTGTATGATATACGTATGTGTGTGATGTATGGTTATGTGAAATATGATGTACCTCGTATATGTGAATATACGTGTAATACGTACACGCTATTCACTTTTATACACCGTTCGTCTCGAGAAGATTCGTCGTCCATGCTCTCTCCGAGAAAATAAAAGAAAAGGAAAGGAAAAAAAGGAAAAGAAAATACAAAAAATCAAGAGAAATAAAAAGGCAAGAAAAGAGCGCGAGAGGACGTTCCGAATACTTCATGAGTACCTAAACCTTATCGACGCAACCGAGGCTGAACGATTTTACTATGTATTATGATAAACATATACATATATTTAAATACGACGCAACGTCATTGACCGACGACAAATATCGCATCCAAGTATGTATGTATGTACGACACGTACGTTTTTACACGTATTAAATAAGTCAAAAGTGACTCAAGAAGAAGAAGAAGGAGAAGATAAAGATAAAGATAAAGATAAAGATAAAGATAAAGAAGAAAAATAAAGAAAGGGTGGATAATTTAGGTTATGCTCTTTCTCGTAATGTCAATTCCCTGATAGGTCCTTGAATAAGGACCTTACTTTCTCTCTCTCGATATATATATATATATATTATATATATATAGATTATATATAATATATATATAATTTATATTATATATAATATATATAATATTTATATTATATATATATAGTATATATAATCTACTGCACTGTATATATATATACATATAAATTATATATATATATATATATATATATATATATATATAT
>NC_057693.1:1525603-1560603 GCF_014466175.1 Vespula pensylvanica
AGAAAAAAATAATTATATAATAATAATAATAATAAAATAGTAATAATAATAATATAATAGTAATAATAAAATATAATAATAATAATAATAATAATAATAATAATAATAATAATAATAATAATAATAATAATAAATGTTCGAATTTCGTGTGTTCCGTCGTCGTTGTTCGTTTTCGATTAGGGCGATGATCGGCATCGGAAAACATCAGGAGTACCACACGCTCTTACCACATACATATACATATATTTTACCTGAGAATGCGTGTTAATATGAAGAAGAGTGTTAAGAAAAGATATACTCGTACGTGTTCCATTATCCACGACTTTACGGCATGCGTGCGCGAAAGATAAAGCACGTATTTACGAGAGAAAGAGAAATGTTAAAAAGGAAAAAGAAGGAGAAAGAAAAAGAGAAAGAGAAAGGAGAAGAGAGAGAAAGAGAAAGAGAGAGAGAGAGAGAGAGAGAGAAAGAGAAACAATTTCTTTATGTGTAACGGGCGTAAAGTGTGTGCCTAGCTTACGTTTACTCGTATCTCGTCGATCATGGGAGGTTAGGTTTGGTTAGAATGCGTGTTTACGAAAATTTGATCTTTAGACTCGCCGTTTTATTTTTTCATCCATCCACTCGTATCGTACAATACAATTTTTTTTTTCTTTCTTCGAACGTCGATCGATCGATTATTCTTATCGAAAATGAACGTTTCAATCGAACGACGTTAAAAAATGGCGAGAGGATCAAAGGAGTCGAGAAAATGCGGGACAGTGACGTAAAGGAATAAGTATAGTTTTGTAGTGTGAAAGAAGAAAAGAAAGAAAGAAAGAAAGATAAAAAATGAAGGAGAGAAAGAAAGAAAGAAAGAACGAAAGAACGAAAGAAAGAAAGAAAGAAAGAAAGAAAGAAAGAAAGAACGAAAGAACGAACGAACGAACGAGCGAATGGAAAAGGAACAAATGCACAAAAGCCGTACCTTCCTTTTTTCCCTCCTACGTGGGAGACCTATGTAACCGAATGTCTTCATTAAAGCGCAAGAAACGTATATACAAGGATTACAAAGAAAAGAAGAAAGATAAATAAAGAAATATATATATATATAAATATATATATATTGTAAAAGTATACATATATATATATATATCGACTGCTAGATTACCTCGCAGTCACACGAATGTTGCATTGTCTCTGCTGTTCGTTCTACTCATATAACATACACATGCATACACATACATATATATATATATATCCATATATACATACACACATACATACATATATACACACACATACATACAATTTCACACCGATGTATTTATTGTATCTATTGGAAAAAGAAAAAGAAAACAGAAAGAATCGCGCCGATGTCATTTTTGTACTCGCTCGTACAGGGACCTTTGACCCCATTTTAAAACGTCACTAACATTTCATTTAATTCGTCCTCGCAGCTGATTAATAACAGGCCTTCACGGGAGAGTATGTCCTATCTGGGTTAAGCACGTACGCTACTAATAAGGTAAGAGCCTTTGCTAAGTGGCTCCACCACCGACCGTTAAAAAAAGCGACCGCTTGGAACAGAGTACTGAAGATCTTGGTGCTGTGCCTGTCGAAAAACGTGGTATTATCGTTGTTTCGTGTCTCTTCAAGTTCAAAAAAGAAAGAAGAAAAAAAGAAAATCGAGTAATACCTCTCCGTATTTATTTATTTCTTTTTTTTATATTTCATTAATTATCCTCCAGTCAGTTCATAATCGTCTTATTAATAAGCGTGAAAGTAAGTGTCGCGACGAAAACGGAAGAAAATGTTATATCAAATAACAATTGATTGATTAATTGATTATTTACAAACGACCTGTCGCATCAATTGAAATATATGGATGAACATTTCTTTCTTTTTTTTATCGAGAATCTTAAAAAAGCATCCCACGCGAGCATCGTACTGGGACGAAAACTCTGTCGAAGTAAAATAAATGTGCTTTTGTTATATAACCTCTCGTTCGTTTTTAATCGACCTTGACATTATACCATGTATCTCTTCTCTCTTCAATGTGCAATTCGATATGCTTATACGTCAGCCATGTAACTTTTTCTGCAGCTATTTTTTCTTCAAAGCGTGAATCCGATACTCATCCGTTTAAATCTGGATGTTAATCCGGTTAATTGTTTTTATCCGTGATGGAAGGAGAACTTATTCTATTTTAGGAAAAATCGATAAAACGGCGCCTTTCGGAGATAGGAAGATTGATAATGGTACAACGAGAATGATCTTAACAACGGTCGGTAAAATCAATGCATTATTATATAATATGTTTTATAATTCTTATTTTGTAAATATTATATCGGAATAAATGTATCATCTACGGAGACCTTTAAATAGACTCAAGATATTTCATAATTAAAAAAAGAAATGAAAAAGAAATATTTTACGAATATTATATATTATTTTCTTTAAATCAACGTAAAAATATTATAAAGTATCGTCACGAGTCATTTCTCTTTATTTCCTATTGTATCGACTGTTATCCTACCATACCGACTGTCGAAAATTATCGACGACAGATCCGAATTAAAGTTCTATAAATGAAAGAAATACTACACCGATGATATATCGATGGAACATTTCCAAGATGACATTTGTATTGAACTAAGGAGTTTAGACAAAATTTCGTAACAAACTGTTAAAAATATCCCTTATGAATATCAGTAAAATATCAAAGTACTTAAAAGTTACTTTCAAAAATATCATCTTCCAAAATTATCGTCATTATCGGTAAGTTTATAAATAAAAACGTATATACGAGATACGACGTTCATATAAATAAACATAACACGCACGCCTCTTATTATTATCTTACTCGATTCGAAGATATTTATAAGAAAACGATACTGCTTGCGAATTTGTCACGCGACGAAATCGTAAAATGGCGGCAAGGTGCGAGGCATTGTAAAAGCGAGAGAGGAAATGTGTTCGGGCCCTTTGAAATCTAATTTCACTATGGACACGCAGGAAAGGTCACTAACTCCTTCTGCCATCCCTACCCTCTTCCTCCCCCTCTCCACCCTACCCCACCCCATTTCACCCGTCCGATCGTCGAAACGAGTACTTCTCGCTGACTTCTCGACGCAGTCAAACTAATATCTCAATCGTTAAAGTGCTTTTCGTTGGTGTGCGAGTGGAATATGGAAGGGTCGTTCGATAAATACGCGCGAGAAGCCATTTTTACTTCTTGCTTTACGTATGTACATCGGTGCACACGTATACGTGTGTTTACGTGTTTGTGTTTGTGTGTACATATAAAAGTACTTATACATTTGTACGTAGTTATATACATGTGCGCAGGTTTGTACATAGGTATTGGGCCCGGTGTGTAAGGTTGGTACGCGCAGTCGTCAGAAAAGCATCGGCCATTACGACTGGCCGTGTTGTGGCGGTTCGCGCGGCGCGTCAAAGAGCGCTCATTAAATGCTGGCAATTAACTGCGGGCCAAGTCCGTAGGCCGAGGCTTCCCTTTTCCTCTCTTCATGCACGAATCGTATAAGAGAAAGAGAGAGAGAGAGAGAGAGTTTCGTATGCGTTTTCTACCTATCTTTTCTCTTTCTCTTCGTTTCGTTCCGTTCCATCTCTCTCTCTCTCTTTTTCTTTCTCACTCTGTTTCTCTCTCTTTCTTTCTCTTTCTCACTCTGTTTCTCTCTCTCTCTCCCCCTCTTTTTCTCTTTCTCGCTCGTTTCTAGACGTCTTTCTCCGTTTCTCGGTCGAACAACACGAGCACGAAGCTATAAGCGCCCGCGAAAGTCGAGAGCCCACGCGCTTTTAATGGCTCTCACCAACAAGAACGATTGGCATGCATGCCATCTATCGTTTATGTGTGCAAAACTCGTTATATTTAATTCTACATATAACCGGGATATAGTTATATGATAGATCAATATTATTCCTTCGATCGTTCATGTCAAAGATGAAAGAAGAACGAAAGAAAAAAAGAAGAGAGAAAGGAACGGCCGGAGTTTCGAGAAAATTGGAAAAACTATTTCGCTTCTTTTTTTCTTTTTTCTTTTTCTTTTTTCTTTTTTCACAAAATCATCGATCGTTACAATGGATCACGCCTACCGAGTTTGACTCGAGCAAATTGTTTGAAAAAATTGTTGCCACAGAAGGATATACTTTTCGCCACTGTTTGGCACCAACAAACCCGTCAAAATATGTCAATGCGTCGTCATGAGTAATAGACGTACAGCTAACTTCCATGGCTTGGTCGAGCCAATGGAAAAGGGTTTCGTATAAGGTAAGAGGATGACACCGCGCGATGGTGATGTCCTACGAGAAAAAAGGACTGAATGGGGAACAATTAGGTGGATGCTAATTCCTTAGGGAACATTTTTCGAATAAGAAAGACGATCAGGATGGTAGGATACAATCTTTTACATCACGGACTCGATTCTGATCCCATGGGTACTTTTCTTCTCGACAATGACAACGACCAATTGTCCTACATTATATAGCAGATATATGGTTAAAGAAATGTCTTTTATACGGAACAATTTCGAATTTTTTCGAAGTCTCTCGACGAAAACTTTCGATGTTCTTCAGCATCCTACTACTCCTCTCGTCCATTATAACAATTTTAGAATACGGCCTTCCCGACAGACCGATTGATCATCCGAACAGCGGGTGTTTCACGATTATTCGCCAACGTTTCAAATCTCAAGGTCGCCCCTAAGAGAGACCGGACACCTTCGAGAGAAGATAACGAATCTGTCGTTCGACCTACGAGATTGCTCGACTCTGACATCGTTATGTCTTCATTACGATCACGCTTTTGTTAAATATTATTGACGAATGTCTTGATGATTTCATTTTCTTTATTTCGTATGCGTAATACTTAGTATTATATATTTCATACGAGAAATAATTATAATAATAAATGGTCAGATGGTAATCATTTTTGTCTTACATTTTTTAATCGTCATTGAATGTTTCTCTGTGTTAAAAGTTATGACTAAGAAAGAGGGATAAATTAGTGTAAAAATGATCTATTAACAAGTTAGAGAGATTCTAAATTATCTGTTAATGTTATTATTATTATTATTATTATTATTATTATTATTATTATTATTATTAATTTATTTAAAACACTTGATCAAGTGAAAAAATGCGTTATCGATTCTAACAACTTCTCTATAATGTGAAAGAAAAATAATAATAATAAAAAAATTAGCGTTTCGATAAATCTTCGATCGATCGTGATAAATTCTTAAGTAAATTGATATGAAAATCATTGAAAAGGATGCGAGAGTCAAAGTCGTTTTATAGAAAATTTATGTTCGAAAGTGACGCAGGGCAAACGATTTCTGCTCGCGAATCGGATACGCTCTCGCGACCACGGCTGCTCGTCATTAGGAGTATAATGCATATCTTAATGATTACGAAACGAAACACTGACACTGGAATGGATATGTAAAAGGTGGAATGAATGGAGTCGGAACTCTCCAGCATGTTTCGTGGCGTCCACACTACTGCAACCGACCCACGCTCTCGACTGCAATCAGCTCCCCATAAACTACAATCACGACACGTGCTATCGTACCGAACTCAGCGCATCCTCCACCCTCTATGAATCGTCCTCCTGCTATTTGACGATTGCACCCGTACTAAGACGATCTACGGAAAATTATTATCATTTTAACCCATTGTTTTATACGATTTATTTTCTAACGAACGTATGCGTTCATACCTACTCATACAGATATCATTTTATTGTAACATTTTATAAAATTATTTTGATGTTTGCTTTAAATACTTTATATTAAGATGGGTTTATAAGTAACGTCGGTATGTTACTAATGTGTATATTAAATATGTGTGTGTGTGTGTGTGTGTGTATAAATAATTAAATATAATATAATAGTGTGATATAAAAATATTTATAGTATTGGAGTACAAATTGGTATATAAAATATTATTTTTAAATATTTTACATACATAGTATATAATTATAATATAATAATATAATAATGATATTATATATAATATATAATAATATATATATATTATATAATATTCGGTAATTATATTAAATTTATAATATACAAATATAATATATAAAAATATAGATTAATTTATAATAGTGTAATATTAGTATAGAGATTATGGCAGATCGTGAAAAATGTATTTCCGTATTTAATTGAGTCCTTTAATCTTTGCTTTAAAATTCTATAGATTCTATGTATATACATACCTACATGAATGAATATTTATTAAAAAAATTAACAAAATAATAATCTGTTAGCTGTCATAATACAATTAAAAAATAACATATAGAATATCTATCCATCAAATTGTAATTCGGATAACAGCCAACACTGATGTAAGATATATATTTAAAGAAATAGCAACATCATTGATATCAATGCAGTTAATAATACGAACAATTTGTAATGATACAATCTTTAAAGAAAAAGAATCAAACTGATCATATACATACGTATTATAAAATTTTTTATGAGATCCATGATTGTTCCTTTAGAATAAACATATACATAGGTACGTGTAAACATTTTTAAGAGACGTCACAAATTTTTCTCAAAGATTGAAAAAATAAGATAAAAAAAAAGAAAATATTTATTCAATATGTTATTTAACTAATGCACAATTTTGAGATAGAAACATATAAATAGGAAATATTTGATGATAAGGTATCCTCGTTGTTATAATGTGCCATGTAAATTTTTAATAATACCAAGAATTTGTAAATAATAACCATTTTGATCGTTTCTTTAAAACATGACGAAAATTCGTCGCACCGGTCGAAAATTGACCATTCGTATTCTGTTCACATAGTTCTCCAATTCAATTAAACATATGATTACATGGGCAACTCGATTAATTATAATTAACGATGCAAACCGAATTACAAGCGACGCTTCCCGTCGTTGAATCATGCGAAACGAGAAGGCGACTCTTAGTTCGAAAAAAAGAAAAAAAATTCGAAAATTACTTTAACGGGTTTTTCAGAGATCCTCGGAATGGAAATTATTGAATTATGTCAGTGTTTACATGCGTATCGTATCGTAATCGTTGCAACATCGGAATCGAAAATATTTTAATTAACTCTTGTATCCTTTTTATCGGTACGGTATTTAATTAATATTAAAATTGTATTACTCGAAATAGAACTGACAAAAATATAAATCGAAGAATCAATGAGGCAAAATAAAAGTAATTTACGAAGTAAAAACAGGTACGACTTCAAATTCGATCATCGATCTCATGCTTTAGTTCGTAAGTACTTAAATATTTTGTTTTTTTTTTTTTTTTCCGAAAAACATCACGCCTGTATCAAAAAGATTCCGAAGAAAAATCAAACGAAGAACGTAAGGAATGATTGAAAAAAGATTTCAATTAACTCCTATGTCTTTCTTATTCATATTTAATTATAATACTAAAATCGTATTACTCGAGTTAAACCTGACGAATATATGAAACTCATAGAATCGATGAGAAAAAAAATAATTTACGAAATAAAAATCAAACAATTTTTCATCGGATATCTCACACGCGTTCGAAGTAACTATTTTTTTTTTTTTTTTCAAAAACATTCAATACACATTCTTTAAAAAGAATATCTTAAGAATCAGGAGAAAAAAATAAAAAATAATGAAAGAAACGATCGAAATTTGCGAATACGTATTTAAGTATACTAATACATATGTACTTACTTGCGTGTTGTTCCAAGAATGAAAACAAGGAAGGAGAAGGAACGTAAAAGACGAGAAAGAGAAGAGGAAGAGAAGACTCGGGCGGAGTCGAGGTTGAGACCACCTCCATGTGGTTGGAATCAGCTACATGGTGACCAATGCCAATACAACGTTCACGACCATGCTCCCGTTTGGTTTGCCTTCGAGTCGAGATGGTCTGGGACCAGTGCTGGTTTCTTATCGAGGGGCCTCACGAAGAAAGGCGGAGCCATCGTCTTTCCTTTTCTCCTTTCAAGACCCACGTCTATCCATCCTTGTCTTTCTCTTTCTCTTTCTTGCCTTTTCCTTCAGGTTCTCGCTTGCTAGACTCCTCGAGACTTCGTTCAGCCTTTTGGCCAGTCCGAGTCGAGAGTCCGAAGCAAACAGGTCCTCCTCGTTGTCCTCTTCGGTCATTATCGGTCATTTTCGGTTCTAGTTAAAAATTCGTTCGTCTACGCGAAGAACGAATGTGTCTTCGTCGCGTTTCGGATCTTTGGAGGAGAAGAAAAGAATTAAAAAAAAACGTAATAATAACAAAATAAAAGAAGAAGAAGAAGAAGAAGAAGAAGAAGAAGAAGAAGAAGAAGAAGAGAAGGAGGAGGAAACGTAAATCGAGCAAAAAGAGATCGAGTTGTTGTCTTTCTTCTTTTATTCTTCGATCCAAATCGTTCTCCGTCATCGATAAGTGATCGTTCAAAGTTATTTCTTTAAGAACAATTCAAAAGGGTGGAAATATATTACCTTTGTTGTTTTCCTTTGTTATTACTTTTATTCTCCGAACAGTAATTCTACCAAGGAAGAAGTGCACGGTGAACGTGGGAAAATTATTCCGGGTCCAAAGATACGGCCCAGATGGCGGTCAGAACGCTCAGTCAACATCGAATGCCGCCGTATTTTACTGGATACGCGTTTCAAGGTGAGTTTATATCAATTGTTATACATTTTCTAAGAAATCCGATATGTTTTAAAAAAAAGAAAGAATTCATGAGTCGTCCTACGATCGAAATTGTTTTTGTTTTTCGTCCTTAACATTCAACGATCTCAAGATCATTCGATTGAAAAAGCTTACTTTGGAATACTTTGAACATTTTGCTTAGAAAAACGTCCAAGGACGAAAGGAGATAATCGAATGTCTGGCTTTGCAACTCTCATTGATTCGAAACTCTTAATAACTACATATAACGAACAAGAAGTTTTACAACCGACGGTATAATATCAGGCAGTATTAGTTTCGTAAGAAGTAATATAGAAAACAAAGGAATAATTGACATTAGAATTTTTTGATACGCTTGCTTTACAAAGACGATTATATAATTTAATTATAAAACTTGTCTGTATTACGGTGTTATTAGAAAAACGATAGAAGATATGATTTCAAATAAAAATTATCGTGTTGTGGGCGTTGAAAGGAAGACAAGTTTGATGCATCGAAAGAAAAAGAAAAAAGAAAGAGAGAAAGAAAAAGATAGAGAGAGAGATAGAGAGAGAGAGAGAGAGAGAGAGAGAGAGAGAGAGAGAACTCGTGGGTACCTAATGTCCGATATCGAATAGGCCGCAGGCGACGGCGCGATGATTGAGGCCTTGCAACTCGGAACTCACACCGAACGCTAAGTACATGCATCCCTTGGTTGCACGTAGATAATCGCACATAGTCGTGTACACCTCTTCCTCTTGTAATTTCTTTAGAACCCTTCCTGGACGACGGACGACGCGAAGAATATTCAATCTTCCTGGACAAAGAGATCTTGACGGGTTCGATCCTTATCGATCCCGAAGATGTTATCGATCCTTCTTGACGATCTTGCTTCTATAGTTTTGTACTATCACCAAAAATAAAAGAAAATAAAATATTTACCTACACAAACACGCACACACACATTCATATATATATATATATATTCATATATATATATATGTATACACACACACATATCGAATAGATTATAATAACGTCCTGGATCTAAATAAAGATTTATTATTTCGAATTACTAGTAGCTATAACAACACAAACTTTCTCTTAAAACGTATCGAGTAACTCGTGAAAGCTGAGCAAATCTTTTTGAGATCTTGTAACAGTTCATTTAATCGATGAAATCGGAGAGTAATTATAGTAGAATCTAAGGGATCATCTGGTCTTCTTTGAGATAACATTGAATATTCGGAAAAAAAAAGATAAAGACGGATAGATAGAGAAAGAAAGAGAGAGAGACGGCAGACTTGGGCCTCGAAGGGAAGCTTAATGACGAGCGATGCGTCGAGCGTATTCAAATCGGTTCGATCTCCCCTCTCTATCGCGTCACATCGCTGCCACCGATCATGGTTATTAGCGTGGATCGCTCACAATCAATTGCCTCTTATCAATAATTCATGCGTTAAATTATTTCCTCGTCGTTTCATCATTTCGCTCGCTTCCAGGGTGGTCTTCTTCTTTTCCCTTTTCTTTTCTTAATTCTGAAAGATGAAGATTTTCTTCGATGTCGTCCTTAAAAATGCAATTTAAGCAATTTTTATTTTATTCATCGTTATGTATGCGATTTACAATATCCAACGATTTTTATAAGTCCGTACAGAAGCGTATATAAATAAAAAAGCTTTGTTCTCTGAGATCGTTAAAAACAAGAAAAGTTATGAAGGTTGACTCGCATAATATTTCGAGTTATCAGTTCTACGACCAAAGTTACGACCGACGAAGTCCATAACTCTAAACTAGTCGTTCGCATTTGAGTAATGAATGACATATGCATTTACGGAACACATGTAAACCGAATACGAACAAATCGAAAGGTCTTTTCAACTTGTAAAAAAATGCTCGACGATATATTATTCAATGATTAAGAATTATTATTGTATAATGATCGAATATTTTCTAGTCACAGAAATTATATAGTTATTTATACGATACGTATCCATACTATCAAATTAGAATTATTAATTTTTTGATTACATTAATTGGATTAATTATTAATAATTTATGTTTTCATCGTTGTGAAATTAACATATATTTTTGTGTATCGTTGTTTTTTTCTTCCGTTAATATTTCAAAATGAATCAAAATGATAAATGTGATGGAAGTAATTTTACAGAATAGTTGATCAATGATTTACGTGTTTGTCAAATTTAAAGTGTTTCTACGGGGTAATTCGTCAATGACGTGTATACGAATAAAACGATTCAATGATTCTTGACACGTCTACCAAGTATTTCATCAGATTTTTTAAACTCTTATATTGTTAAATTATTGAATCATTTTATTTGTATAAACGTCGTCGATCATTGAACCGTTTTATTCATAGACATATCGTGAATCATTGACGAATTCTTCATAGACGCACGATACATTGTCGAATCGTTTTATTTGTACACATGCCATGAATCATTGACTAACTAATCTGTTGAGACACTGTAAATCATTGCATCGTTTTATTTGTTGATACGTCATCGATTATCAAATCATTTAATTCGTAGAGACATCATGAATCATTAACTAACTATTCCACAGAACTACATTTTTCATTTGACTCAATTTTTCAATTGTTATAAGAAAACAAAATAAATTTATAGGAACGAGCATTAGTATCACGAAAATGAAAACAAAAAGAGAAAACAAATCAATCGATTAATCATTAATGCAGTTAAAAGTGATTAAGTAACGAAGTTTAAATAAAAATTTAATCGTAAATGATTAATTGAATTGAATTATTCGCACAGCGCTGATCTATCTTCCAACTAAAATAAAATAAAAATCGAAAGAGAAAAGAAAAGAAAAGAAAAGAAAAGGAAAAAAGAAAAAAGGAAAAGAAAAAGAAAACAATACACGCAAGTAAATAAAAGAAAATCAAGGAAGAAAAAATAAGCAATCGTACACCTTCTTCTATTCCGTAATTCGCGCGAGCGTAGGGCGCGCATTCAAAGGCAAGTCCTCGTCATCGGCGGCGGTGTCGGCGGCGACGGCGGTGGCGGTCGGCGTCTTTTGATCTCGCCTGTAATCCCGTCGGGCCCCGCGGCCCGACTGACGTCACACACACGCCGGGACCGTACGGGGCCTGGCTCCCTCACGGATGTGTGTCCTTAGGATCCCAAACGTAAGAAAGAGAGAGAAAGAGAGACAGAGAGAGAGAGAGAAAGAGAGAGAGAAAGAGAGAGAGAGAGAGAGAGAGAGAGAGAGACGAAGTGAGACAGGGTAGTCTTGCAGAGAGCTGGCTTTACCCGTTGAGAAAAAGAGAGAAAGAGAGACAGAGAGAGAGAGAGAGAGAGAGAGAGAGAGAGAGAGAGAGAGAGAGAGAGAGAGAAGAGAATAGTGGGGAGAAGGATGTAAATCTCGAGGCGTTCGATGAACGACGAAACGGGACTACATTGCCCTCTCTCTCTCTCTCTCTCTCCCTTTTGATAGGAGGATAGATGGGATCTCCTTTCTGAATCTCGTCCTCGTGATAATTAGCGGAGCAGACCCTCTGAATTTCTCATGGAATCCGATTAAATGAACTACTCGGGATGAATGAAATACGCGGAATCGTTTTGATTATATTCTCTATGCGATAATGATTTATCAAGGTTCTTCTCCAAGCGAATTTTAGTTACATAGAGATTGGATAGATGTACCTTCTTCTTTACGTTCCTTATTCTTACTTCTTCGTTGTCCTCTTCCTTCTCCTCCTACTTTTTTATATTTACACGTGCTAGGACATAACTCCGTCTTCTTCGTCGGTTTTACTGCTTCGAGCAAAACCGAGGATAACCGTAAGGCGCGTCAGCCTTGCGTTCGAACGCCTTCCTCATCTCGCGCCCGTTTCGCAAAAGGCACGCGAGCTCGTTCTTTTAACGCTCCGGCTTTCTGGTCCCGGTCGAAACTTTCTCTCTCTCTCTCTCTCTCTCTCTCTCTCTCTCTCTGCTCCTCTCTTTATCTCACTTTTTGACTCGACTCGACTCGACTCGACTCGACTCGACTCTACTCGACTCGACTCGACTCAACTCGACTCGACTCGACACGAAGAAATCGCGCATCTCATTCGCTTCTTTGCTCGGTTGCCGCAAAGGACGCGTAACACGCGGTTTGTTTGACTTCGTGATTATAATTAAGTTAATTAAGAGGGACCCTAATTACCGGTAATTAGGAACGTTTGAGCGGCACCTTGCGTGTCACTGAGTTCTTCCAAACGACGAGTTTGCTGCACGTTGCAGGTCCACCACCTTTTTCTTTCTATCCGTCTCTCTTTCTCTTTCTCTCTCTCCGTTCGTACGTTCAAAACGTAAGGCGAGTTTCGTTGTTCTTGCAATTCTTCCACGCCCTTGTCTCAATCTTTTGGAAATTATACTCGCTTCTACTTTACTCTCGAAATTTCATCTTCCTACTCTTTTCCTTTTGCTTACTATACGCCTCTTATACCGAACAACTTCAAACTGCCTAACAAGCAAATTCTAGTTCGGACAGAATATTTATATACAGGATAACTATATTTAAAGGAGCAATAACTTTCACGTTGAGATAATGATATTGAAATAAAATGTAACATATATGTATATCAAATATGAATAATAATATATTAACTACAAATACTTTGCTCGACGTTTCAGGACAAGGTCGCGTTAATCAGTTAGGCGGGGTCTTTATAAATGGCCGTCCACTACCAAATCATATCAGATTAAAAATTGTCGAGATGGCGGCGTCCGGTGTAAGACCGTGTGTGATATCGAGACAGCTAAGAGTCTCTCATGGTTGCGTGTCGAAGATTCTTAATCGATATCAGGAAACCGGATCGATCAGACCAGGTGTGATCGGTGGAAGCAAGCCACGAGTTGCCACTCCGGAAGTCGAGAGCAGGATCGAAGATCTTAAAAGACAAAATCCAAATCTTCTCAGCTGGGAAATCAAGGAGAGACTAATAAAGGTCCGTTGACATTGTCTTTATAATATTTTTCTTTGATACCTATCTCTTTGATTATTATTAATTATTATCAGCTGGTATATTAACTGGTCCAACGTGGTTCTGCCAGCAGGATGGCGTTTGCGATAAGGCATCAGCGCCATCAGTTTCCAGTATCACCAGGTTACTCCGTGGTCCACCAAATAAAATTCGTCGCGTTGACGATCTCGGAACGAACCATTCGATCAACGGGATTCTCGGTAAGTTTATTTCTATTTGATAAATGTGTGATACATATAATTAAGTAGATGCATAAAAACCATACGAATTCGATTACCGATTAATAAATGGAAATTTATTTACGTCAATTAGCGAAGCTCGTTGAAACGTCCAGTTGATTATCCGTGTAACTGTTACATTGAGTATTAAGTATATAACAAATCATTTCGATGGGACGCAACCCAACCGATGATACATCCATCTCATTGTCAGAATTATTCAACGACCGTATGTATGTATGTATGTACATACTTTACCTGCAGTCTTTCGAAACATATCATACGACGTCGTAAAATACTACGCCCGAGTAACATTCTCTCTTTCAAGGAGAGAAAAAGAGAGGCCCGAGCTGCTGTCGGTCGTGAATTCCACGAAATCTCTTAGTTGTGTTGATGCAATGTTGAGTAATATCTAATTTAATTAACGAATTAATCTTTATTTAGATTGACATTAATTATAAAATAGATTTGAATTAGTTATTTCATTATTGATTTGATCAATAAATGAAGTTTTTATCGGTTTTAAATTAATGTTTAAAAATTAATCAAAACGATAATTGAAATATTATAAAATATACTGTAATAAAATATACTATAATAAAATATAATTCTCTCTTCTAAATATAAAAAATATATGCTTCTAATATGGAATAAGTTATTCGATGATCGACAGTGTATCTACAAATAAAACGATTCAATGATTTATTAATAAAGTAGGTTCGTCAAAATATGAAACTTTCAATTCAATATAAGTATATCATAAGGTATTGAAACGTTTAATTTGCAGACATGCTTTAAAAGATTGAATCATTTTATACGTAAATATACTGTAAATCACGAAAGAATTACTTTTTAAACGTCTTAAATATGTAGGAGAATCATTGACAAGTTACTTCGTAGATTTATTTTCGTCTCAGTTGTCGTTTTTAAGTGCTAATAAAAAATATATATAAGAACAAACTTTAATTTCACGACGATGAAAACTAGAATTATTAATAAATAATTCAAATAACTATTAAAAAATTAATTTAATCGTGTCGTATGATTATCATAGTTGCAAATAAACATTTAATCGTATAATGCGACTTAAAATAAAATATTGCAATTGAAATCGTTAATCGTTGATTGAATTAAATATTGTCAAAGACCATTTTAATATCGCGTTGAAATCATGCAGGTACTGGCCATAAATGAAATACTCTGGGTTAATCGAGCGATAAGCCATAATTACGGTGAAGCCTTCGCGTTAAGTTAATTGAGTTAAGGCGACGCCGACAATAACCCGTCGTTGGACTCTCGCTAGCAAGAGTTTCGACTCTTGCGTAAATATTTCTTTTGGTGTAACATTAACGGTCGACTGAAAACTATTATTCGCTATTATTCGGTTATTATATTTCAATATAGATAACATATATAAAATGACAATTAATATATTTATTCGAAAACGTAACTAAGTACTTAGTTCGATTAGGAGATACGATTATCACAGAAGAAATAGAGGATAAGAAAAGAAGTGATTTCATGGCGATCCTTTAAAAGTATTCAGAGAACACAAGAAGAAAGAGAGGATTAGCAGAAATATAGGTTTGGTCGGTAGAGAATACAAAAAGGAGATTCTTTCTTTTTTTCGTTTCTTTATTTATCACCGACGGTAGAGCTCGCGAAGAAATATTAGGCGTCCCGTGGCGCGTAGATGTGTCGAGTTTATTACCTTGTCGGAGAGATTTAGTTTTGATTAGACGTATACTACAAGATTGCAACAGAGAGAAAGAGAGACTTCCAGCACTCTTAATTTTCAGCTTCGATTAACACCACCATCTTCGTAAACTCCGTTTTATCATTTTTACGGCGTCTTGCCTCGTCGCTTCTTCCCTCCTTCAAAATTCGTACATATGCATGTTGCACGTATATATGCATGCCTGTAGACGATGACGAAGTCAAGCATGCTTGTACCAATGTACCTCTTGAAATTCGAAGTCAACGAAGAAGAGACCGTCGCCGTCTTCCGAGCTAAGAAAGCGAAGAGCTAAAGCGAAGAATGGCGAAGCACGAGTCTACCCTGTCCGAAAAGGAACAATGAGATCCATCTTCTCTCTCTCTCTCTCTCTTTCTCTCTCTGTATTTCTTTTTTCTTTTTTTATACTTATTCCGAAGGTTCTCCAAGGGAGTCCTTTATTTGTTAACAACGAGCGATGTTTAAAGGCGAGGTTTTTCGTCCTAACGAACGTGGACCGAAGAAAAGAATATATTTTAAGTACCCCTCGAATTAATATCTCCTGTCATCTTCTCTAAGAAAAATAAATGAGAGAAAAAGATCTTCGAAGTATTTTTCATTGGTGATAAAAACTTCGAAGTAAAACACAAACGTTCGTTGCGAAACCTAGCGGAATGGGAAGAACGATAAAAGAGATCGACGGCAGAAGGATGAGATGATAAAAGAAGATTGGATGGTGTTCCTCGCGCGAAATAAGAGGAAGAAAAGAGAAAGAGAGAAAGAGAAAGGGAGAGAAAGAGAGAGAGAAGAAACGCGGTATACTCTCGCGGCACACGGCGTGTGGTCTTCGGCTCGTAGCCTGCCTCTAATCTTACAAACCGCCAACAACAGCTCGGCCTGCCAGTTTGTTCGAGGAATAGCAGCGCCCTCTATTGATTTAGATGTTCTTACTGCGGGGCAAACTTGCGGTCTTCCCATGATTGAGACGTACTACTCTCTTGCGGCTCGAGCGATGATGCCGTCCGTTTAAACTTTCTTCTCTATATATCTTTGCGTTATCTCTCTTTCTCTCTTTCTCTCTTTCTCCGTCTCACTCTCTATCTCTCTCTCCTGTTTTTGATTTCTCTTTTACTCGTTCGTTTTAATTAGAAGGACTATCTTCTTCTACAACAGCGGTGCAATTCTCAAAATGATTTTAAAGAATCTTCATCGACGAACTCATCGCTGATAGATCTCAAAAAATCGTGACGATTCACACAAAGATTTATAGCAAAGTTGGCGATCTTTAATTTTTCTTGCTTTAGCTCGAATTTGATAACTCGTATTTGAGAAATCATTTGAGAAGAAAGTCGATGTATATCTGCTTTCGTTCGTAATTGAGAATATTTAGAAAAACGAAGAAAGTTTTCTCATTGATTGGTGAAATAAAATCGGGACGTACTACGAGTCTCTTTCATTTAGCTCGGGTGGGACGGGACATGTCAAAGAACTTAATTTCTTCACGGCGGACCCTAATTTCTCCGGTGTTTTAGTTTAGTATAGGTTTGGCTGCCACGGCTGTAATCAGGCGGGTCTTAATAGTGGGTTGCTCAGTCCGGCGTGTGAACTGTGGGCGGGTACGACTCGCTTCCTATCTTCGGTATCTGACGTGCAGCACGTGCTGGACTGAAAGCTTTCTCTCTCTCTCTCTCTCTTTCTTTCTTTTTCTCTTTCTTTTTTCCTTTCTTTCTTTCTTTCTATCTTCTTCCCTCTCTCTTTCTCTCTATCTATCTATCTATCTATCTATCTATCTCTATCTCTCTCTCTCTCTCTCTCTCATTGTTATGCCGTTCGTGACACATACCAACGATGTTCGAACTAAAAGTTTGCCACACAATCTAGACAGAACTAAGTAAAAGACATGTAAAGGATTTTAATCAGTATGGACGTTATTTTTGTCGTTACTTCAGGTGGAAGCGATGGTGGGGACGATTCCGAGACGGAAAGCGAGCCTGGCATAGCTCTAAAGAGAAAGCAACGTCGTAGTAGGACTACCTTCACGGGAGAACAATTGGAACAATTGGAAGCAGTATTCATTCGAACTCAATATCCAGACGTTTATACAAGAGAGGAGTTGGCTCAGAAGTAAGTGAAGCTCTAGAAACAGAATTAAATGGGAAGAAAAAGAAAAAGAAAAAAAAAAAAAAAGAGATCTTTCAACAATTCGAACTATCCGCCATTGTTTCAGAACGAAGCTAACGGAGGCTCGCGTTCAGGTGTGGTTTAGTAACAGACGAGCGAGACTAAGGAAACAGATGAACAGTCAGCAAGCGAACGCGTTCAACACGATGAGTTTACAATCGTTTCAGAGTCAACACTATGGTAGCGCGGCGGAGAGTTATCAGAGTTACGGGCAAGCAAGCGTTGCTGCGGCGGCAGCGACAACGGCTGCTTATCCTCAGCACTACAACTACGGGGAAAACTATTACGCTCAGCAGCAATGGTCCAGAGCGACGGCCGAGAACTACGGGTAAGTCGATCTTGAAAAACAGCGATGTTCCTTACCGTTCAAGTAAGAGAAAGTAAATTCCATGTTGGGAGGGCTTTCGATGGAGGAAGACCTCCCACGAAACTTCGTGTGAGATAGAAAAAGAGAGTTCCGTGTAATATCCGAACACCGCTAACGTTTAAAACGGTTTGAACCAGGTGATGCCGTCGAGAGAAAGCTGAGCAAAGGTTCGAGCCGCGTACTCTTCAACAATTAATTCAGCCATTGTGCCGTAATAACAGGTTGCTGGGGTGATCGCGTTGCTACAGTGTGCCATGTAACCTTGTGTTGTCCTCGCACACGTTCGAACCTACATCCTCGCGGACTCGTCTTTTCTACTCGTCCATGTTCCTGACTCTTCTTTCCTCTCCTTCCCTCTTCTTCCCTTTTCTTCCCTCTCTACCGTCTACCGACACCGTTTTCTGTGTGGTCCTCAATTATGTTGCTTCGGCCTCCGTAATGAAACGCTACCGGCTAATAATCCTCCGGCCGCGGTCGATCCTCAGCCCCCTCAACGCGGGACGCATATTCTTTCGCGATCGATCTCTCTCTAACCGTTGCTACGAACGGATCTGTCACGTCTCTCGTTCTCTCTCTCTCTCTCTCTCTCTCTCTCTCTCTCTCCCTCGAATTCAACCACGTGCATATATCGCCGTCATTAATAACTCAACGTGTCCCAAATAAGAATATAATTATGATCCGACTCATTTCCAGATCGACCTTTCTCGCTTTTCTTTTTAATTTTACTGCCAAGTCATTAACGCGGCATAGAGAAAGGGATGATTTGTAGTCGTTAGAGAGATCTACTCTCGATATTTAGAATAGGCTCAGCTAAGGGTAGAGAGGAAAGGAGACACAGTCGATAAATCGGTCGAGGCTTCCGCCACGATCTTTGCGTTTCTTTTCAAACTGTATCCCAAGGAGTGTGAAAGAAAGAGACAGAGAGAGAGAGAGAGAGAGAGAGAGAGAGAGAGAGAGAGAGAGAAAGAGAGAGAGAAAGAAGAAAAAAAGCAGGGTCGTGCATCGGCACGATTTAGAGTCCTTAACGGTTCAAAAGGTACCGCGCTCAAAAGCGCGGGAGTCAAAACGTTCGGCACGCCCCGAAGAAACACACAGAACTCGTGCGCCCACGCGCGTCTTTTATTGCTTTTGTAAACACCAAACGAACGACGCTTTGTTAACGAGATGCCAGATTGTGCTTGACTTTAAGATAATCTCCAAGATTAGTTGTCTAATCGTCGATGTTTTTCTCAATTTTATGGAAATTTTGCAGTAACGAGAATAGAAAAGAAGATGAATATTTATATTATTTAGAATACGAATTGCATTAAGAGTAGAAATATAAAATCAAATATATTTCGTATGATATTGTTTCTCATATATACTTGAAACTCTTGTATTTTATTAATTTTTCTTTTTTTTTTTCCCCCTTTTTAATCAATCTGTGACAGTAGAAATTTGTACTTTTAAAGAATTGATGATTCTTGCAGAAAATTAATATAATTACGGTATAATTTTGATTTGCACAAAAATATTCAATTTCATAAGATCGACACGCACGATTGTTTTTGACAACAAAAAAATGGTTATTTCTTTTCATATAAATCAAGAAAATAATCATTATTATTATTATTATTATTATTATTATTGTCGCAAGAAAAGAAGATATTTGTTTATTTACATGACGAAGTAAGCGTATTCAACTTGAATTAATATTCAACGGAGCAATCGATACCCTCTCGATCTCCTTTAGAAATTGTTGACGTATTTTGTTGCAGAATATTCAACGCCTCTCACTATGGTAGCAGCAATCTGAATTTGAGTAGTCTTGGTGGTAGCGTCAGTCCAACGGCCTCGAATATGAGTGCTTGCATGGTACAGAGTGCGAGTTCTGCGGTGCCAGCAAGCACTGGTGTTGCTCATCATCATGTTGCACCTCACAGTCCTGGCGAAGCCAAAAGCGGTTATCCATATTTGGGTGGAATCGACTCACAAGTTTGCGGAAGAGTACACGGCCCAGATTTCGTCTTGTCGACTGGCAGGTCGAACGACTTCAATGTCCCAGTCTCCCAGGCTCGAAGTAGCTTAAACGGTTACACGAATGAGCCACTTGATCAAAGCCAGCTTGCTTTTCTCAGCCGAATTGGAAGCAACGTTGAAAAGCGATAAAATATTTTTTTTTTAAATAAGTGTGTCCATCCTGTGCTTTAAATAAAACGATCTTCGATAAAATCGAATGGACATAATAATAATGAGGAATCTTCGAAATCGCTGTATAAATGTGTAACTATACGTAAACGTAAAAGATTCGTACTTTATAAATACCTACGTGTATTTGTGTATAACGTGTTGCCAGTGCAAATGATTAATGAATTCGTCGATACATTTTAAGTAGACAAACAAATTCGATTTATCGCTTAAATGTTTGATTATTTTTCGTGAACGACGAGGAGATGTGCCTTGTTAACTTCTTGCCTTAATGATCGCCTTAAATTAATATCGTAAGTAATTTTTTATTAATATCGCTAATCTATTTATAAAGCGTTAAGAGATTAATATCATAGGCGTTATTTAATGAACGAGATTAAATACGGCAATAATATTAAACTTGATACTAAAGAGATCGCTATCGTTATTATTTACTTGATGATTATTCTAAATGATTTATTTAATTGAATGTTATATATATGTGTATATATATATATATATACATACACACGCACACACACAATTATTGTACATAAAGGAGATTTTACACAATTCACATAAGAATATTTTCAATCGGTAGCTATAGCTATGCTGTAAAAAGCGACGTTATGGAATAAACAAAGCTTACAGTCTGCAATCGATGATATAATCGAATAAATCCTAATTTTTATTCACATTTATGCAAAAATTTTATGATTGGTATAACATTTTATACGGTAAGTAAGTACTTAAATTCGTCGATGAAAAATTTTTTAAAACGTTATAAAATAAATATTGATTATTATATTAAGGATCAAAATCGTGCTTACCGTTCTTAAAAATTGACTCGGTCGCAAAAAGAAACGAAAAGAAAATGAAACGCAAAAAGTGAAAAGTCAGAAGGAGAGCCGACAATCGGGTGTACAGTGACAACGAGCAATCAGCCTGCCGTATATCTACGAGTCCTGTCGCCACGCATTTGTGGCCCATTGTGTTCGCCAAGTAGGTGGTCGGACCTCTTCGCTTTTCTCTATCGTGACATAAATATATCGTCGCGTAGGAAAGATACAGTTGCGTTTTTCGGCCCGATCTTACCGATTTTTTCCCGATCTTGTTCTCTTACTAATATAATTTTAACAATATCAAACAATATAATAATATATTATAAGTAAAATATATGAAAATGTGATCACGTGATATATATATATATATATATATATATATAGAAAAAAAAAGAAAATTGTTCAGGAAGAAAATATTATTGTCACGATCAATTCCAATTGGCTTTGATGTAACAATGTTTTGTCGTACGGCCCCCTGACCTACCGCATGAAGCAGGAGGGTAAGAAAATTCTAGAGCAACAGATTGGAGGATAGTCCGTCGCATAGGATTGGTGATAGGGGCTGAAAGAAAGGGACTGGACTCAAAGAAGCCGCTTCGAATGGCAACCCTAAACTGTAAGCTATGGGAGATAGGAAATGGGCGGGGAATCCTTGAGTTGGTTGGAAACTATATGTGGGGTCCGAAAAATTCACAATACCGTGGGATATAGAAGTTCTACTGGTATTCGTATTCGCTGATTATCAGATCTAGTCCTTCCTAGTAAAACTAATGAAAGTTTTGTTAATTCCATCCTTGATAATCATCTTAAAGATTGAAAGATTGTCAAGTTTAACTAAATGATATTTTAGCCCATAATTTTCATCTTAAATCGTATTTATAACGATCGAATGTATATATAAAAATTATCATTTCTTTGTCGATATCGAAAGAAAATGTTGTAGTTAGTTTTATTTTTTTTTAAGAAAATACATGGACCGTTCGTACAATATGAACATTCCCGACAGATGTATCGCCTACGAATAATTTTAACGAGCGTAACGACCTACGAAACTTTGAGTTTGCACCCCGTGGATAGGAAGGGGAGTAGGTATATACCATGAGAATATATCACAAATTTAGTATCCTGTTGGAGTCGAACTTAAAATATATATAAAAAATATATATACATACATATAGACGAACGGTGTAGGAAAGTATATCAAGTTCGTAAATTTATCGAGTGTCACGATAAAATATGAAGAATAATATTAAAAAAAGAGAAAAAAGGAAAAAGAAAAAGGTACAAAAAAGAAGATAAAAAAATAAAAATCGAGAAAAAATACGAGATCCTTTTTTTCGCAAATCAACCGCCATTTTCCCTATAGGACATGGGATGCCGAGCAAACGGGGCACAAATCATCGTCGACTTAACTCGAAAGGGAAGAGAAGAGGGGTGCAAAACAGGGAGAAGAAATGAAATGGGCAGAGCGAAAAACACACAAAACCAGTTCGGTCGTGGCTAGTAATGGCTGCTTGCACGTCTTCTCCCAGCCTTAATGGCAAACACCGTGGACCCCCCATACAGATGTACGTGTACACATATATGAGAAGGTCTTATACCAAGCAGCCAATGGGACACGGCGGTACGTTTCGAACAATGGTGCGACCGATTAGATTAATCAAACTTAACCGAGCCAATGAAAAGCGTGCAAATCGGGCGGCGTAGGGTAGCTTCGTTTGTTCGTTCCGTTGTAGAAACTCCATGGTACGTAGGTTAGACTGATATGGGAATATCATGCGGTGCCATGGACTTTCCTAGTGTTACTAATTTAACGATGTTTAACGACGACTAGCTAGCTTCCTACGGGACACGATTATCCCTCGAACGAGATCTTCCGACGATCGTACCTTACTCGGAGCACGATGAAACAAACTTTTAATGAAGCTATCAAGGTACACAGGAAGTAAATACTTGCTTCCACGATCTATCTTCTTGCTCCTCTAATTTCTTCTTAAGTTACATCTAACTTGCACGATGTATTATATACAAGAATATATAGATTACTTTTTGCGAAACTTACTAATGGCCTAAAAATCTTGGAAATATAACCGGTGAAAGTAGCGTTCTGATAAATATACAATAAGAGACATAATACATTGAATAGAAATAATCATATTATCTACGAACATGTGTCAAATTTCTTAGTTTCGATCGAACAAACTTTTCTCGATCTATTACAAAGAACAGTGAAAGATCTATCGTTTTTATCGAGATCTTTTAGTAAGCGATCTTTGTTAGGCCGCACGTCGATGAGAACAACGAGGAAACAAAGGAGCCTTTCGAGACGATCGATAAAGGAAGAGGGATTTTCGGGTACGCTATTGCATCCTGTAACCAGGAGCTTGATGAATGAACCCAAGCTAGCGCTTTGGGTACGTGTCGGCTTGGTTGGCGTTGCCCGCACGGCAGCTGGCTACGCCGCGCTGATTGGACGCGCATCACGCCGCGTTTGTCGATCTTTTGCAAAGCGATCCGCGCATATACATTCGGGGTACCCCTAACCAGCTCCCCCGTAAACCTTCCGACGTTCCATCGTGAGCTCCTTTCAGAAGGGCAACGTTACAAACAACAACGAAACTTTCTAATGTTCGTCGGACGATCGGAGCTTCCTATCGTTTCTCTAACTTTCATCTTTTTTTCTTTTTATAATTTGATGATTATCAAAAAGAAAAATAGTTGGGAATAATCAGATCGATTTCTTTTTTACATATATATATATATATATATATATATATATATATATATCCCTTATCGAAATTTTTTATTAATAATTATCTATCAGTTGGAACAATATCATGCGGATCGTTTAGATCTAATTTCTTTTGGTCCAAATTTTAAACACGATATAGCATTAGCAATGTTTATTGAAGGAAGGATTAAATATCAATCAGTATCAATGCACTGTTTGTGACGTTTATATTAAGAGATAAAAAGGCAATAGCGACTTAATAATCGACGTGGCTAATCTAATTTCACGTTGAGATTCGATCGGCTGGCGCATAATTGGCCTAATCAAATTCTCCACCGATGCTAGCCGCACGAAAAGCGTAAAAGCATCGCCGTCGAGTGCCGTAAGTAGGCATGTCATCACGCGTTACGAGCTTCGTTCTACCCAAAAGACTTCAAGGGGTCTCCCTTCCTAGTTCAAAGGCACGCTACATTTCGATTTGTTGTATCTTCGCGTTACTTTTCATTCTCTCTCTTTCTCTTTCTATCCCTCAAAGTTGAACGCGATGTTGTCGCGGCCGAAATAATCGCGATTGAATACGGTCGCTTCTCTTCCAACATTGTGATGGGTCAGTGAATACTTGAAAGAAAACATGAGATGTAAGTAATACGATTTTACGATCTCTTGATTACGAGAAAAAAAAAGAAACGAATATTTTTTAATGGAATAAAGTAAAATATGTTTTTTTTTTTCTTTTCTATCTTTCAAATATCTCGTACAATAATTCGCAATGCTTAACGCGGTACAGGCTTTATATAATTTAGAAATATGTAAGTAGCCATGTAATATATGCCGTTGATAAAAATAAAAATATAAATTTGCAATATATCCTGCAATCATCGCACGCTTCGACCGAGGAAAGTTATATCTGAGTAAGCCGTTCAAGTCCATTTGATTCCGTGAAACTTAATTAAGTCAGAATAATAATAGTCGAACGAACGTGCCTATACTAATGGTAGTTCTTGGTTCTCATTATAGAACAATATCCGTTAACACTTTAACGATCGTTTATTGCCTCTTGTCGAATACCACGAATACGACGTTTTATTGATTCTACGTTGCGATAACGTTTGCCATTATTTCAATGTTATTGCTAAAAGGAGATAAGAGAAAAACGTTTATAACGATTCTTTAAATTCCAGAATTTAAACTTAGACATTTATTTCATCCCATTTCGTCTTTATTGTTCGCGAGAGTCGACGAGTCAAGAAGTCACTAAGAGTTTTCAAAACTTCAAAGATAATCGGGATGATCTACGTTTGATGATCTCGTCGCGAACTAAGAAACAATGCCGTTGGCGTTTCATGAAATTCTTTTCAAGAAATATTATGGGTCAATGGAAAAAGAGAGATAGAGAGATAGAGAGATAAAGAGGGAGAGAGAGAGAGAGAGAGAGAGAGAGAGAGAGAGAGAGAGAGAGAGAAAGTTGAAAGGTAAAGATATAAAGGTAAAGGTATAGGAGAGAACTCGATTCTACCTTTCTCAACAGCAAAAGATGATCGGCAGGTTCGCGAGAATGTGAAAACATCAAGTGGGCGGGACAGAGCTTAAGCATTATGAAACGACGAGTTTCGAGCCCGGATTACAACCCTTTTTATGCTGGAAAAAGACTTTCTAACGTTGCTTGCTTTACGATAGACGCGAAGAAATGCGAGCTTTCTCGTCGGGTGGTCGACGTAGATCAACTTCGATACTTGTCAACATTTTTGGACATTGTGGTGACAGCCTGGTCAGATGAAGCGATAATAATTTTTTTAGAGATATTTTGAAAAGAATAAGAAAGAATATAGCAAATATGACAGTTCTTGTAACCCTATAAAAAGATTCTATCATCGTATTATATTAATTTCAATAGTTAATATTAAAAATCGACAAGGAGATCGAGAAAACTAAAATTGAAAGATAAAAATTAATAAGACAACGGAACAAAAACTTACGTCTTAGCGTAGAGTTGTCATCTCCCGTGTTTTAGAACCGTTAACGGTGACATTAAAATCGTATAGGTTCTAACGAAAGCGTCTAAATTCTTAGAGTTTCTTTCTCTCTTTCTCTCTCTCTCTCTCTCTCTCTCTCTCTCTTCCTTTCTAGTTCAGTTAAATAGCCTAGTCAAAAGATTTTGTAGACCACGCAGCATCATCCCTCTTTCTCTTTCTCTCCTTTAACTTCAGGGTGGCGCGCGTAGAATCAAAGCGTAGAAATATGATTTAAGCGTGCAGTAGTCGGCACCCGAAAAAGCAACTTTCAGGACAGAGCGAGTCGGAAACACTTTTCAACCCCTAACGAATCTCGTCGAAAGCAACCACCCAGCTCGGGACCATGGTCCGTATACTGACACTAACACGCATAAACGCACTCACTCACACAGATGGAAACAAAAACGTTTTTGAAGTTCCTTTTTAATATTGAAAGAGCCCGTATACGAAAATATATGAGTGTCTATTCATATGTGTGTGTGCGTGAGAGAGAGAGAGAGAGAGAGAGAGAGAGAGAGAAAACATCGACGGTGGCCTCTTTTTCCGATATAAGTAGGTAGAACCAAAGGGACTCGGTGTGTGTAACATCCCGCGTTTGTCGTTTTAGTTAAGCTGGTTAAGATGGTCGGTATGGATTAGTCTCGTTTGGTTATGACGATGATATAGACGTGGACACGGCAAATTCGGTGTTTCTTATTAATTCCATATAGAGAACTTTCATTCGCATGAACGTGTATACATCATTTATACGTAATGTTCAATTATTGCTTTGAGAAAAATGATCCGACGGTGTTTAATGCAATTTTTTTACACGGAAAATTCAAACAAGGATACAATTTTGGGAATGCTATGTACTTGTTTGTATGTCTCTCTTTTCCTCCCCCCCCCTCTCTCTCTCTCTCTGTTTCTCGCTACCTGTTATCCAAAAAGCGGATTTTTTTTTCTCGACGAGGTTACTTTCGTCGCGGATTAGATGGTAAATAAACAACGATTTAAAAAGTCAGAATGCACGACGGGTAACTGAGCTAGCAGAGTTAGTGTCAGGTTCGCGGCTTATCCAGCGGCTAAGTCGTACCTAAATCTTTCAAGAGGGAGAACGCAAGAAGGGCGCATTATCTTACTGGGGGGTCCAGTTCGTTTGACGACCATCGAGAGGATTCAACGATCTCTCTTCTTCTTTTTCATTTTCATCTTTTTCTTTTTCTTTTTTTCATCTTTTTTTTCCTTTCTTTTCTCCTTCTTTTCTTTTCCTTTTTTCTTCGCCATTCTTATTGTGACCCATAAGCACAGTTCTGCTCCGACTTATAATTTCAAAACTTTTGTTAGATTGTCTGACACTGTTAAATCCGTAGATCGTATCCTTCTTCTCTTCGTCTCACATAAGGAAAACTTCGTTCTTCATTAAACAGAAATATTTAGACATCCTTGGCAAAGTTATTTTAGGACTCTCAGATCATACGACCGTTCAGATCATTCTCGAGTGTTATGTCAAAAGTTACAAGTTTTCTTGTCACCCGTTAAACAAGTTTATCCTATAAGTATATTTTCGAATTTTTCTATTTATTGAATGTTTTTAAAAAGCATGTATTATCGATCTCGAGAAGAAATATTAATCGAGTTTTTAAATGAAGACCGCAAAATAATGCAATATCATGCCAGTTTTATCTTCATGACATTTAAGAAATTTTTCGTTCAAAAGATCACTCGAAAATGTCCTCGAGAAGAAAATCTTTACATCATCATATTATTATTATTATTATTATCATTATTATTATTAGTAGTAGTATTATTATACGACTCTCTCGATCATCATTCGACAGATCGAGAGAGAGGATCGAGAACTCCCCAAAGAGATACCGACGGGTAGCAAGTCGGGTTCGAATGTTTCCGGCATTGGAGAAATTTCTCCGCTCTTCTATAGATTAGTAACGGATAGGCCAGCACTGTTCGTTGAGCGTGAGTTTGCCAGCTGCAGACCAGTAGCGAGCGAGAAATCATCGACAGGGATAGCTAGAGAAATTCACCGGCGTTCTAACGAAGAAGTGCGAGAATGGTTTCTCTAGCGGGACATTTCTGGTCTCTACCAAGCCGAGGAGGATACGGCAAATAATCGGTAAATAGGAGGACGTCGCGAGCGAGCGACACCGGGCCGAATCCAATCCGCGTTCACGAAGGAAGCGAACTGTGACGAAATCTAAGACTTCAGGAACCAGGGATACGGGGCTATGTGAAGAATCCCATAGATCGGTTTCTATTTCTTCGTCACTTGGCTCGTGTACATAAAGGATCGAAGGATCTAGTTTTTTATTTTCTTATTTCTTTTCTTTCACGATGACTGATGGAAAAGGAGAGAGAATAAGAGAGAAGAAAAAAGAAAAAAAGAAAAAGGAAGAAGAAGTAAAAGTAAAGGAAAAAGAAAATAATGAAAAAAGAGATACGACTAAGCGGATAATGTTGTTGATCCTACTGATTAAGGAAGAAGAAATCAAAGCAGAAAGTTAGATTCGAATAAAGCGAAGAGAAACGATCGATTCGATTGACCGTCGATCGTAATGGCTATCGAATATCGGGCGAAACGCATAACGGCGATAGTAGTGGAAGAACAAAGGTGCCGCCACATTAGCGGGAGGTTTACTCACTGGTAAAGGCTAGACGTAAAATCGTAAGACGTATTACGCGGGCCGCGACTCCTACGACCACTACCAACATGATCATCATCACCGACAACACCAATACTCGGATTATTTGCAGGACGATGCATATCCACACGTGTAACTCGCGAACGAACGGACAATGGGCGCGAGTCCTACTACTCCCTCTTTACTGGTGAGAGAAGCGTGAGAGAGAAAGAGAAACCAAGGGAATGTAGATGGGGCGAGAAAGAGAAAGAAAAAGAGAAGGAGGAAGAGAGAGAGAGAGAGAGGCAGAGAGAGAGAGAGAGAGAGAGAGAGAGAGACAGAGAGAAAGAGAGAGAGAAAGGGTGCGCAGATGGGAGCTCGAGTTGCTGCCACAGGAAACGTTTCTCCCGCGAGCGTACGAACATTAATCCTCGAACGTTTATTGCAACGTTTAGCCTGCATTCCCAGTGCAACCTCTCGCCAGATCTTTCGATTCCAGTCGGGTATAATTAAACGAAAAGATCGGTATTTATCTTCGACTCGTAATACACAAATACTGTTTCGAATGACTGAAATCCAAGTATACCTAACTGGTGTTTTCCATAACCGGAATTCTCCGTTCCGGTGATCTAGGTATTATACACATAGAATAACATACATATGTAGGTATACATGTTATATCAACACAAATTTGATATATATATCTCTCTCTCTGTTGCTCTCTGTTGCTCTATACAAGACGAATAGTAGGTATAGAAAATTCTTTAGAATAGAAGTTACATGTACTTGGATAGATACTCGATTAACATCTTTTTAGACATGTTGATCGCAAGTTAGGTCTAAGGATCTTAGGAAAGAGAAAAAGAATAAAAAGAATCTTTTCACAACCCTTAACACCTTCCATCTTCGAGACATTAAAGTCACGAAACGAACGCGGAACGGCTAAACGGACGAAAGCTCGTCTGGTTCCTATGGAGGTGAACGCGTTTGCCGATGTCTGCGTCGCGTCCGTTCTCCACAGGATCCTTCCTCTTCTTTGCACGTAGGAGAAGAGTGGTCCCGAGAAAGGTGAAGAGAAGAGAAGAGAAGAGAAGAGAAGTTCGTATGTTCCTTCGTTCGTTCGTTCGTTCGTTCGTCCGTTCGTCCGTTCGTTCGTTCGTTCGTTCGTTCGTTCGTTCGTCCGTTCGTTCGGCGTGCCCGAGGGCTCGCAATTTTTCAGAGGGATTTATTAGAGCATCATTCTAAGGCTTTACGACCCACCTGGCCGCGGCCGGTTGTCTCCTTCCATCTCGACCACTTCCAGCCTCGTTTCGTCTCCCTCGACACTCTCGTTCCGTTCTTCTTAGCGCGAGTAGCAAGAGAGACGAAGGAAGAGAAGGCGAGACGAGGCTTGAGAGAAGAGAACAAATGTGTGTAAGTATGTATATATGAGAAAGAAAGAGAGAGGAAGAGAGAAAGAGAGAGGAAGAGAGAAAGAGAGAAGAAGAGAAAGAGGTATATAGAAAGGATAAAAGCGTGGGAGAGAGAAGAACACTAACTCCGTTTGTCGTGGAACGAAAAGAAAGAAAGAGAGAGAGAGAGAGAGAGAGAGAGAGAGAAAGAGAGAGTGAAAGAAGGAGAGAGAGAGAAGGCAACACGGTTAATTATTTTATTCTCACGCCAGGCCGTCAGACTGCGCGTGCCTTTCATTAGACTTCCTCCACCCAACGAGTGCCTTAGGGCCACCGACCGTTTAGTGGATTTTCTTCGATACAAGAGAACTCTAAAATAAAATGGATAGATAATTTCTACGATTCAAAAATCGTATAGAATCGTTTCCATGCTAATTACTCCGTATATGATATTTTATCACAATTGACGAATTTCATTTAATATGGTTCAATTTTTATTTAGTAACGTGTCGAAATTATAATGAAGGATGAACTCGTTAATTCAGTGTTAATGAAACATTTTTGAAAATCGAAAGGAACGGATAAATATACGTTTTGCGTATTTTCTGATCGGATTGGTACGAAGAAAGAATCGTTCGCCACGTCATATCCGAATTTCAAAACGGTTTGCTCGTCGTCGTCGTCGAGTTCGCCGCGAGTTATTTAAATAAAGCCCTTTGTCGGCTGGCTCGATCCCATTACCGAAGTTACTTTTATAGCCGCGCGTGTACGCCGATATGGCGAATTACCATTTCCTTTCTCGCTCGGCTCTAACCTCCCTTCCTCCCAACCCACACTCAACCCCCGCCCCTTCGCTTGTATACCCCTTTTATATATCCTTACCCTTCTTTCCCATTCTTTTTTTATATTTTTTTTTATGCCTTCCTCGTTCGCACTCTCTTCGCGTTAAACGGTCTACTCGAGTGATATGACAAAACAAAAGGAAGAATTATAATCGAATTCGATGACAATGGGAGTTTGTTTAAATACGTTAATCAGTAATAATTTAAGAGTAAAAATATCATTCGATACTTCGCGGTGAATGTTAGAAAGCAAGAGAATTCTTCTCACAATCGAGGAGATATGTTAAGTGTCGAAGGTCGTCACATATCTTAAAGCGCGTGTAAGTTATGGACAAAGCCAATACCTATCGGTTAGTATAGATTTACGTCCACGAGCGTTTGCTACCGCACGTACGGAATATGTTCCTTGACCTTTTGCACTGGCGCCACATCAGTCGTTTTGCTTGAAAGTAATAAAAATGGTGAAAAGAAGAAAAGATAAAGAGAAGACAATCATTTTTTTTTTCTGTGCAATCATGATATACATACATACATAGGTACTAAGGTATATTTTCTTTTTCTTTTTTTTGTTGTTCCAAGTTTTATTATTCTTGAGGAAAAACAGAATCCAATTAAATCTTTAATGCCGATCCTACGGAAATGAACGTCGGTAATAATAACCAGGAAATAAGATGAGGGAGAGAGAGAGAGAGAGAGAGAGAGAGAGAGAGAGAGAGAGAGAGAGAAAGAGAAAAAGAGAGAGCGTAGGATCTGTCCCATAGGAGCTGTCGAGATTCATGAAGGACGTGTCCTTCCAGATGGTCCTAAAGAAAGAGAGAGAGAATCTATCGATCACACGATCGAATGTTACCGGTTACTTCTTCACACATTGTGGGTGTTCCCTAGCGAGTCTAGCTCCAAGAAGACGAAGAAGAAGAAGAAGAAAAAGGAGGAGGTGGAAAAGAAGGAGGAGGAGGAGGAAGAAGTGAAGGAGAAAGACTGTAACTTGGTCGTGTTCTACGTGTGAGGGCAGTCTCGTGGGCCTTGCGAAGTATGCGCGGCGAAACGTCAAGGCACAGGGGTATGAACATAATTCAGCTCGTTATACTTGGACCGAGTGGAGAAGGCAGGAGTTTCGAGTCCCTTATGGGCCATACTCACAACGAAGGTCAGGAGGCCTCTGTTCCAATTTTGTGCCCAATAAGACTAATTCCCTCAAAGGTGCCGCTGAACTGATCCAGCCACCTCCGCTGGTCGAAAACTTATCGGCAAATTTTACGTCGATTATGCGACGCCACGGATCACTATACCGAATGACCGTTTCTATAGTAAAAACTTCACTCTTGACTACGCCTAAGAGATCTTAGCTACTTCGATGTCCTCTGGCTATAGATCATATAAGCTTTTATATAGTCATAATGTTGACGATCATGCGATCGATATCGGGATGTATTTATGCATTTCGAGTTGCTTCGTTTCGAAAAAAAGAAAGAAAAAGAAGAAGAAAGAAATGCTCTTTCTCAAGCAGATTAAAATCGGTTTATCTGTATTGTCCTGGAAAATAAAGGCTCACAATAGAAGAATTCCATTTGTTTACTATCGAAAACCACGTGACAAGGGAGCTTCTTCAAAAAAGACAAACGACGGTGTAATAATTCACAATGACGAGAGAGAAGAGGATTTTACATAATTTTTCTCTCTCTTTCTCTTTCGTCTGGGTGGTCGTCGCTTTGCTAACACGTTACGAGTTACAAAGTTATGCAAAAGACGCATTCATTCGGTCAATAAGCTAATCAGGAAGATATTCGGAGCATTTGGTAGTCTAACGAGGAAGTCACACGCTGCTTTCAGAAAGAGAGGGACTGCCTGTTCTAAAACCACAAGCTGTCTCCAGTTGTTTTTAAAGCGAGCTATTCATCGAAGGCTACCCCTATCTGTGCCGATGACGAAGGTCAAGCTTTCTCCATCCTTCCGAATATCGTTGCATCTTATAAGTCGCGAAAGATTTCTATCTATCGCGACAATAATAAACATCGAAACGTGGCGTCCTACCGATATCTAAGCTATATTCTTCGAACGAAGAATCCTGATAATACATTTATTCAAAACTTATGGATTATGCATCGTTAAATTTAAGCGATTCCAACGAAGCGGAAAGAACGAGAAGAATATAGAAATGGAAAAAAGAAAAATATAGAGGAGGAGAGAGGTTGAGGTATCTTTCGACGGACACATAACACGAATTTCTATTAAAAGCGGCAATTAGTCTAAGTCCCGATAAATCTTTATGAGTGATACGCCGACATCAGTCTCGTTGTCAAAGGCACCCGCGGGGAAGCCCACACCGATTTCCACAACGTATTCTAACTCTTAGAAAAAAAAAAAGAAAATAAAAAAAAGAGAGAAAAAAGAGATAGAAAACATTGAGGACTGATGTAAAAGTGAAAGAGATAGAAGAGAGGAAGAACGAGAACGAGAGAAGAAGGAATTTTTTTCACTCGCTCTTTCGAGCCCTGTCGTTGTTATGTTAAACTAGGTGAGAAACTTGGGATATGCGTAGCTCCATTAGAATTTTTAATGCGCCCGTTTAGTGGGCGCGCTGCCCTCGAATTGGGTACCACGGCAGCGGAGCGCCGCAAGGAACTCCTAAATGCTTCGTCCAGCTTCCCTTACCCATCCGCGTCCAACTGGACTTCTCTCTCTCTCTCTCTCTCTCTCTCTCTCTCTCTCTCTCTCTTTCTCTATTTCTTTTTTGTTCTTTTTCTTTAGCTCGAACCTAATGCGAGCTGCTCGGCTAGTCCTTTTGATCATTACGTCGTGCTCACCACACTGTCTACCTTTTTCGTTTCTATTCGCTTCTGCTTCCTCTTCCTTACTTTGAAACCAGTTAACAATAGCTCGAAATAGATGTACGAGGAAAATGATAGTATTAATATAAAAATTTGGATAATAAAAATAAAAGCGAAACAAAAATGAGAAAACGAAAAGAAAGAAGAAGAATAAACAAATAATCGAACGTTTTGGAATTTCGTCGAATTGTCGTTAAAATCTTTACGTTTGGACTTATGACTATCAAGTGCGAACGAAAAAAAAGGAAGAAACAAAATGTCTCTCGTGAACAATGAGAACAACCTCGTGGTAAGATTCTCGAAAAAGGAAAAATCATCTAATCAATTTCTTCCGCGTTTAAGCGTGTGCTACCTGATCTGCTACTTCTCCTGACCAGTCTAAAGATCTCCTTCTTATTTATGTGACCTTGACGAAGAGCACCGATTTTAGAGATCCTCTTTCTTTCTCTTCTCGGAAAAAGTTAAAACATCGTAGGAATCAGAAAGAGCTTTGCTTTTTCGTAAACCAAAGGAGACATCTTCAGGCGCAGTTCACGGCGAGTTTACCGTTTTCTAGACAATGGAGCAAAAATATTGAGAGAGTGGCTTTGTCTATACAAGAATTGCGAAAGTATACGGAACTAAGTCGACTTCGAAACACTTCTTTCTCGAGGACGACACGCTTCGTTTTTAAAGTCTAATCGTCGAATTCTTTCTATTCTCTTTCTTCCTAGCTCTTACTTTCATTTCTTGCAAGTGTCTTTCTATTTTCCAGTTTTTCTCGTCAATTATCAAAATTCGATTCCACTTTGTCACACAAAAATAAGCGTTAAAAGAACATCATTTCGTTATATTTTTATGTAGATGAATCCATTTAGAATGACTTTCGTCTTTCTTCTTCATTGATATTTCGCCACAGAAAGCTTTAAATCTTTTTACTTACCCCTTAAGTAATGAGGCAGAACAGCCAGTAAAATATTTGCGGATATCTATCGTGGACCCAAAAGTATCGTTTTCCCTGTGGTATTTAAGACTGTCGAAAATTTTGTCAAACACAACGCGTTAATCCTAATAGCAATCAAGGTATAAACGATAGACATGTGTTAAGTTTTATGGACTCTTCGTAAACTTTCATATACCTACACCAAATTTTACGATTTATTCGATACGATTGAATTTTTAAGATCGTCGGGGTAGTTTAAGAATCCTTGGAAGAATCTTGACTCGAACGCACACAGCCCTGAGGACCTCCCGCTGTTTCCACGGACAACCAACCAGCTTTTCGCTACCGTACGGAAAGATTTACAAGCGGTATGGGCACGTTTATTAGGGAAGATGAGCGAGTAGTGGAACCTTTGTAAAAATTTATACCAGTCCATCATGCGTTCATTATGATTTTACTTTTAAACACTAAGGACTGTAAATATTCTCTGATTTTTATTTACACGGTCAGTTTCCAGTATAAT
>NC_057693.1:1565603-1577246 GCF_014466175.1 Vespula pensylvanica
GATCTTTTGATTTTCAAGATTTTTGCTATTTCTGAACATCGATTTTTCGTTTATGATGTACGTACAAATTTGTACGTAAGTATTGCATATACTTGTAGCATATCATATACTTATTCATACTATAGGAATAAATATAGGAATAGGAATAATGTCTTGGTACTTGAATTAAAGAAAGAACAAACAAAAGGAAGAGAAAATAAAAGAATGGATGAAGAAGGCAAGAAAAGAGTCGAACGTTCGTTCTCTCATCGTCGGTCAGCGTCGGAAGCTTTTAACCTCCTGCTACGAACGAAGCGAGTTTGACGTACGCGAGCGTGTGTACGGCGCTTTAAGTCCGGTCCACTGTCGGATAGGCCGAGTTAGTCCGAATGAGCAGGGCAGACCGGCAGGATTTAATCTCCGGTGGGCGTGAGCAGGATTAGCCAGGTTGCCCACACGTCCGACAAACGGATTACAGGAGTGTCAATATCTTACGGGGCACGCATTATCCCTTTTCTGCTTCTTCTCCTTCTTCCTGTCTTCGTTTCTGTTCTTCTTCTTCTTCTTTTTCTTGTTCTTCCTCTTATTCTTCTTCTTCCTTGCGTCCTTTGCGATTCTCTTTTTTAGATTTTTTCTTCTTCTCATATTCTCTTTTCCTCCTCGTCTTCGTAGGTATAGTTATCTTTTTCTTTCATTCTTCATTCTTCTCTTCCTTCTCTCGCAACTCCATCAAACTTTCTTGCCCTTTTCGCACGGCTAAGTGTTTGCCGAACATTCTCAAATTGCTCGTGAAAACTGTCATTAGTTTTTGCTAAGGGAGTACTTTCAAGCCTCATTATTGATTTAACCCGGCGAATACCCCAAGCGTTAAATTTAAAGTACAAATTGAAATACGTCCTTTTTGCCTGGCTTCTCGACGACGGCCGCGAGTATTCTTCTTCTTTTTTAACTTCTTCACCTCTCTCTCTCTCTCTCTCTCTCTCTCTCTCTCTCTCTCTCTCTCTTTTCTTTCTTATCCCATGTCGATACTTCTACTTTGGTTCTTTTTTTATTTCTTTTTGTTTTTAATTCGTCCATCTTTTAACAAGGACAGGTGCCATTCACATTTCTTTGTCAATAATTAGCAAGTATCTAATTCATTGGCGACCAAACAAGTTTTTGTCTCACTTGCTTGCCTCGACAGGATGCAAGAATTCGTGAGTATCACGATCGGTGGTGGCGTTGGACATGAAAGAATTAGTGGGTACAGGTGTCCCAAAGTCTTAAAAGTTAATTCGACGAGGATGCTGGTGTGGTCGGAGAAGGAGTAGGAGGTGGATCGAGGGGAGCAACAGGGAATGCGAGGAAAGAGAGTCGAGGGCCAAGAGCGAAGAGCAGAGCCCGGGGCCTCGAGGCCCCGCGAGGGTCCCGCGGAGATCAAACGAACCGCCTGCCACACGTCGACAGTGGCGCTCATCTCGGGCTCCGTTCGAACCACAGTCTATTTTAATTCGACGATTAATAGTTTCTCCTCGTTTATTAATTCCACCTCTTCCGCATTCATCGGAAACACTAATCAATCGCTTAAATCCAATTCTGTTTAACGCTAACTCGAAAAATTCTTCGATGGAGAAGTTCCAACATTTCTTTACGATTTTCTTTGTTAAACCTCACGTGGAAAAATCTCTCGATAAACTGATTTTTAAAGTTAAAGCGATAACGTCTAATGAATTTTAATGTAAATTCGCTTGGGAGCAGGTGTAAATGCCCTTCCGAGTAGGAGGATATTATCCTCGAAGTTACGTGTCGTAACCCTCAATTAAAGATATTTATCGCCTCGAATGTGGTTAATTATTCATGACCTCCTAAGTAATCTCTAGATTGTGTTTTATCGACTGGTCGTATCACAATCGTTGCGATATTTTTTCTATAAATTATTTTAATACTTACTTTTAAAAATTCAATATTAAATCATCAAGATTGTTGAATTATGAAATTGAATCATCATTGTTGCACTATGAAATAAATCATTAGAATTTTTCTTTTAAGGGCAACTAGGATATTAAATCTCGATAATCGAAGCCATTATAAAACACCATAAACAAGATCGTTCGTGCTAGTTTGTTCTCTACAACGTTGGAACTACGTATACCACGATCAAACAGGGGATCAGATCGCGAATAGCAGTTCTAACAGAGGACATTCGTGATAGAGAGCACCTCTGAACGGATATACTCGTAGCTCGGTCGAAGGTGTCGGGTCCAGGGTATAGGTGTCGGCAGGCCGAGCAGGAATGACACGTAGCCTGTGGCTTTCTTATTCCTTCTTATTCCGTTCCTTTGGCTTCGGCCGCCGACGAGGGATTAGCCTAATGGGTCCTGCCCACCCCTCTCACTGCACCTCCACACGCGTATAATATGTATATCCATCTCGATTCCTCTCTTTCTCTCTCTCTCTCTCTCTCTCTCTCTCTCTCTCTCTCTCTTTCTTTCTCTTTTTCCCACCTTCTTCATCTTCTCTTCTTCCTTCTTCACTATATAGGTACCAAACGATCGAAGAGCAACGTGCTCGATGAACAACGTCGCTAAGTGATTCACGATCAGCTTCATCGATTCCATCGACGCACGGTGATCCATCGGTTTTGCGTTTTTACGCAGAAACAAGTATATTTGATCTGTTTAAATACATCATAGAAATACATCGTATAAATCGTGTAGGAATGAGTAAATGACCAAGTTGAAATCAAGTTGAAATCAAACGAAAAAATTTTATATTACTTACTTCACAGCAATCCGTAGATAATATCTTCACTGATTTCCATGTGTGGAATACATCAATATAACCGGATGTATTAGAAATAAAAAATGATTACATAAGACAGTAAAAGCTAGCAGGAAGAGTTAGATAGATTCGAATTAACGTCGAAGCTGAATATCGGCGAGCGTATCTAATCGACGTTACACTATCGAGCTTTAGCGAGCGTGCAATTCTTGTCGCGTGATCACATAATCCGCTAAGAGAGTCTAGTGCCGGCATATATCGTACGTGGCATCGGCTCGAACGCGTTTCAAACGCTTCCAAACTGCTACCCTCTTCCTCCTTTGTCTCCTTCCATCGTACCTTCGAAGGTGTATACTCCTACAACTCCTTCATTAAATCGGTAGATTCGATCGAGCTCAGTTAACACTCCGGGCACTGTGCTCTTGTACTTCGTGGAAAATGTTAATTCCTTGCTGGTAAAAGGATACGCCAAATTTGCTGCACTCTTGCCCGTTCCTTTCATCGTTTTCATCGTTCCAACAAAATACCTGTTTTCTTCAATCCGCTATCGTTGGTATTCTTTCATGTTTTTATTTTGATCTAGTAACGACATTATGCCGATTATTGAACATTGAAATTATTCTTTCTATCGACATATTTCGATAATTAATCGAAATTTTTTAAATATTGAAAGATACCATTATAACATGTCGAAGTTATACATTTGAAATACAGTGAAAATCATTCTGACCGCTGGACAACCCGAGGAAACAAACCTTCGAACAGACCACCAGCGACGAAATTAATGGTTTTTCAGAGGCGGTGATTTTCCGACAACGTTCACGAGTACCTAATGTGACCACCAAAAATTCATCCAACCACCATTCTCTCCCTTTCTCTCTCACTCCTACATACTGCTGAAAGTCGCCTTCTCGAAATAAGAAAAGCGAAAAAGTCGGCGTATTCTCTATGAAACTTGCACACGGGCGTTGACAGGAAGACTCACTGACTTCTCCGATGTCAACCCTCGGCCATTCTCATTGTTAACCTTTTTAAGGACATTTGTTACCATTTAGGGGACCTCACGCGCGCTCCTACGGATATCCATTCCTCTTCTTCGGGAAGTACCGACTAGAAAAAGATGAGAATAGATAGAAGAAAGAGAGCACGACTAGATTTATAACCTACGAAGGTGCGGCATCTTTTCCGCCATTCAGAGCTCGATTCGACACGCGGAAAGCAAAAAGGAACCGCGGGAAAGTTACGAGGATGCGCAAATGTGACAAGTAAACAAAAATTTCTTTTGAGGAAAAAGAAAAAAACGCAACTTTTTTCACTTGATTGATACAACAGTCTCATATTTATTAGACTGATAATATAATTTGTTATCTATATTCAAGAAAAACGTAGATAAAAGTCACATGTTTTAGATGAAAACAAAGTTCTTAGCTCGTTAAACTTTTATCGTACTTTTTAATGTAGAGTATTATCATCCTTTATCGTCCTAATGATAAAGTAAAGAAGTTCAACGTGTATGAAAGATCACGCGACATTATGTATATATAGGTATGTTCCAATGGGTGGTTCAGACCGGTATCGATAGATGTACGATCGGACACAGCGGGGATGCTGACCGGCACATTTCTCGATGACGTTGCTACGAAAGAGATATTTGCTCTCGACTCCGCGGGCCCCCTCTAATTGATTACACGCATCTTTTCACGCGATCTATTCAACCGATCGGACGCTTTTCATCCCCAAGAAACCGATATTGATTGTGCCTATCAACGAGTAAACCCGGACGACTCGCGGAAAGAAGATAGAAATATGTGTATCTATAATCTACTGTAACAATATCTACGTCCGTCACGTTCAACTTCTGCTCTTTTTTTTTTTTCATTTTCTTTTTAAGATTGTTGACAAAGAAAAAGAATACCTTTTATTTTCCATATAAATCAACGTAAAAAATAATTAATCTAAAGCGCTTTGACAATTAAATCTCTTGGTAATCTTCCTCACAAGTAATTGATATTTCTCTATAGATCGACATGACTAAATGGAGCAAATGAATGAAACAATAGCTAAAGGAAGAGAGAGAAAGAGAAAGAGAGAAAGTGAAAGAGAGAGATAATCTATAAACCATTTCATCGAGTGCCCGCCTCCCTGTCTCAACCTGAGAGCACGTTCTCTCATTACAAGTCCAACATATGGGCACCTAAACGATCACACCCGATCTTTCTATCTCTCTCTTTTTCTCGAGCTCGCTCCCCTTTTTTCTTCTTTTTTCTTCCTTCTTCCACGCGCTCTTCGACTCGAAGAAGAGAGAGGGAGAGAGAGAGAACGATGGGTGGGCTCGTGAAGCAAAAGGAGATGAAGAGCACCTTCTGAGAGGACCGCCGATGTCAGAGGGCGCACGAAGGAATGCTGACTCGACTCCGACCTGCCTCCTTCTCTTTTCTTCGACGTCCCTCTTTCTTTATTTCTCTCTTCCTCTCTCTCTCTCTCTCTCTCTCTCTCTCTCTCTCTCTTTCTCTCTCTCCTGACTCATAGCACCCAAGAAATACACCTGGAACACCAACTCGAACACCCCTTTACTCCCCTTAGAAAACGAAAGAACTCGGATCACTATGAATTTAGAAGCCTATTACGTCAATTGATTATCTACTACAATTAGGTGAATCCCTTCTTCGATCTTTCCTCTTTTTCTTTCAATCGATACAATCGAAAAACCAACCAACCAAGGTCGAAGACGTATGTACGTTATTATTATTCTATTGAACGGAGTTGTGTTCTATTGAAATCTTAGAGAGTAATGTTTCTTGCCAAAGTAACATGCATGGAAAAAAAAAGAAAAAAAGGAGAAAGAAAGAAACATTGTTGATCTTCTACGTTCGAAAGCGATTTGATCGCGAAGCACGTAGAGTGTTGCAAAGAAATAAAAAGAGAGAAAAAGACAGAGAGAGAGAGAGAGAGAGAGAGAGAGAGAGAAACAGAGAGAGAGAAAGAGAGAAACAACAGTGACTCGAGAGCAACCAAAGTCGAAGGCTAGAAATTTTCCTGGTAGATTTTCGAAGCGTCGGTGAATCTTTCGAGATATATTCCCTTTGGCGGCGTCTTTGGCGGCTACGGCAGCGTCTCTTCGTATGACAAACGGAAGAATGGAAGAATGACCACGGAGACAAGTTGCATCTACAATAAAGCTTGTAGACCCACGGTTTAAATTCCTGTCACCTCGTTCGCCGACTAGGAAAGAAATGGAATTGTGCGTTAAAGTGGGGGCGGCGGGGAGGAAAGAGAGAGAGAGAGAGAGAGAGAGAGAGAGAGAGAGAAAGAGAGAGTCCAAGTCGAAGTGGACGGCCGAAAAATGTTCGACGATATTTCACAACACGACTAAGAAACACAATGCCTTCGATGTTCATAAGAATGAACACCCGTTGAGAGTGGTATCTTTGAAAAGCCAAACTGTCGTAACTACATACAAGTGACAAAAGTCGATATTGAAAAATGGGGCTTCAAAGGGATCGAATATTGTCTCTAAGCGATCGAACCAGCACAATGTTTGCTTTTTTTTTATCGACGACGTTCGATAATTAATTAGAGAGATTTTGATGAACCGAAGGGAAAAAAAGAAAAAGGAAAAAAGAAACTTAATAAATTTTAAGATGAAAAATTATGAAAGACTTCTTGTGTGAGACTATTTTTGACTTCTTCGTAATAAGAAAAAAAAAAAGGAAAAAGAAGAAAGAGAAAAAAGGATCACGGCACCGTCTTCAAAAGACCACCGCTGAGAATCCTCTTCGAATTTGGACTTCCGTCGTTGAATCTTCTCTTTACCTTTTGCACAAAGTGAAAACCGCAAGGAAAAGAGCGGCAACTCGTATTGTATGCGTCGGCGTCTATTCGAGGCAGGTCGCACTGTGCTTAGGCAAAACAAAATTTCCTTTGCCGTATATATATGTATATGCCAACTTCGATTCAAATCTCACTATCTGGAACTCTCTTCGTTTAGAAATAATCCAAAAGATTCACAGGGATCATTAAATTCGAAATTATATTAATTAATTTACGAATTAATATAACACATATTTATGTTGACATTACGAACGTGGATTTAGATATTTTTATTAATGATTTTTTACGAAAAGAATTCATTTCTTCAAGTACAAAAGAAAAAATTAAATTAATCATAATTTAACCACTCGAATAAATCGCGAACAAAGTGATCTTGATACTCGTTCTATTCTGTCGATCTTCTTGACGTTTTTCAATTTGCTGTTCCTGTTATTCGTTGTGAAGTCAGGCGTAAGTAACAATTCCATTTTAAGGATGATCCGAGATAATGCTATGAATGAAAAGAAGAGGGAATAACATAGAACTGTGGAGGCACATCTGAGTCTATACCGACATTGTCCAATTTTGATCCTCGTGTACTTTCTCTACACAATAAGCTCATGGATGCTCGATTGAACGATAATAAGAAAAAAGTCGGACAATGAACGTTCACTTTAAGGGCAAACATTGCGTCGGTGGTCACGATAGAGTTCGAGTTCGTTTTTCTTATTTTTCCCATATATATCTTCCTTCTGTCCATTCTTTTATTAAAAAAAAAAAAAAAAAAAAAAAAAAGAAAGAAAACGGACGCACGAGCTACTCGTCGTTTCGCACAAATAAACATCAATACATTGGTCAGTGCGAACTCGCAAACGCAACCCGATGTTAAAAGGTTCTTGATAGGCTCAGGAAGGATTCAACGTTAGCTACGGTACAGGATAAGTCCTTGCTCAAAGATCAGACCCTCTTTATCCACTTGTTTAGATCTCTACGCGTAAGAATCAATAGTCTGTAAACAAACTTATTTGAAATACACAATGGAATTCAAAATAAAGAAATATATATATATATCGATCTTTATTCTTTATGAAATAGAACAAATTTCTATGAAATCGATCATTCGCGAAAGCATTTTTCTTGACCAATAGTTAATATCTTGGGTATACTGCAATATCGTGATTTTATGAGGAGACTTATCTGCTGATAGCTTTGAAACACTCGACAAAATGGCGTCCTGACTACGTCGAACAAGATGGCATGTTGGTCGGTCATTTTACGAGGACTTTATGGACACCTTAATGACTGCGGCACAAACATATATCTATGGATATTATCTGTGTGTGTATATATATATATATATATATATATATATATATATATATATATATAGATAGATAGATATAAACGGAGTCCATTTCGCGTATGACCACGTGAGTGCTCATTGCACTGGCTAGTAACGCGATAAAATAAACTTTTCGTCTAATACAGCATGAAGAAATCCAAAGGAGAAATCAAAGAGGCTACATGTCCACGAATACGGAAAATTTCTCTAAGTATTAATTAGTAATTACATGAGTTTTAACGAACTATAATCAATCATTGTATTTTATATTAATTATACGCGTTTTAAACTTCTTCCATAAACGTGATTTCTCAGATACTATATATCACCGGAGACAATTACATCATAAATGATCCGATGACTTCGTCATCTGATTACGGTCTTCGCATATAGAATAGCTACGTGTATATAAGATGTGGACACAGAAGAATGCTCATCAATATCGTATTCATAGGAAAAGAGGCAAGTTCATCGGAGCAACGAGAACTCGTGTCTCATGACGTTGCAGTTTTTGTCGAGGATTTATCGATTACCAATTATAGCTATTTAATCGTAGAAGCTTGTCATTTATTCCGATCGCTTTCCCGATCCTGTTTTCGACCCTATACACTTCGTTGATAAAAAAATGTATCTAAGAGAAAATCATGATAATCATGATAATCATGAGTATTGGGAAATTGTACACCGTAACGAACACGATGGCACCTATTTCTCTTTATGATTAGGTCGTTGCGGTGATGATTCTGATACGGAAAGTGAACCAGGTATACCTCTGAAACGAAAACAACGTAGGAGTAGAACAACGTTCACTGGAGAACAACTCGAACAACTCGAGGCTGCTTTTCAACGTGCTCAGTATCCAGATGTTTATGCTAGAGAAGAATTGGCTCAGAGAACGGGCTTAACAGAAGCTAGGATTCAAGTGAGTTATTTTCTTTGAAATTCTATTCGATAATATCTCTAAGCAAAAAGATTAAAACGATTAAATAAAAAATCATCAGAAGATTATTTATACTTATCATCATCTTCAAAAAATGTCATTCGCATCAACATCCGTGTTCTAGGTCTGGTTCAGCAATCGGAGAGCTCGCCTTCGTAAACACGCAGGAAGCATAACACATTCTGTACCAAGTTTACCCCTAACGCCCTGTCAATACGCTGCAGCGAGTCACGAGTTGGCTCAGATCGCTCAAATACCTCAAATGCCAAGCGAAATACCTCAAGTACCAACGAGTTTACATCATAGCCCGACGGCTCTGCACCAAACACCGAATACCGTTCACCAAGTTGTTGGAAGCGTTTCCCAAATGACCACGTCGATGGCTCCAATCCCTACGACGATGAGCAACACTTTACAAGGACATGCTGTTTCCATTTCGGAACACTTGACTTCCCTCTCTGGACATATGAATAGCATGCAAATCAGTCAAGTGCCGTCCATTCAACCTCCAGTTGCTCATGGTGCTCCCACATCTTTGACTCCTAATACTGGTACCTTGATAAATGTCTCATCGAATCCAGGTTCCTAAAAATACAATATTTCATGATTAATTTATTGTTTTTTAAGGGAATACAGACTGGTCCAGAACACAGCTCACTTGGGGACAGTTTAATCATTTTCAAGGTAGCGAATATTCGTCGAGTCACGTGACTAGCCATCAACATGCCGCGCACGCAGCTCATGGTACCCACTCTTCGAATACCGCGAATACCGCAAGCACAACGGCCGAATGGTACGACCAGAGTTACGACTATGCCCAACACGCCCAACTCAACTATCATCGCAGCGTGGGTGGAATATACTAGCCGAAGATGCTTCTCGATCCGATGGATAATCTAAAATCATCGATCGAATTTATTTTTGTACATAATACATTTACGCTTTATGATCAAAACCAACTGATAATTTGATGTCCTTCTACCTTATTAAATTTTATCTAGGAAACCAAAGCTATATGACGAAACCGTAACGATTAGAGAAATTCGCTTTTCTCATTTTGTTTGTCGATGTCAACGTTGTTTTCAAATAGTTACGCGAGCTCTGCTATTGTCGTTTGCATATGGATTCAAAGTATTATTAACGTTGTCAAGAAAAATTATGATGTTCCGCCTTTACTATATAATCTATTTTTTCTATCGATTTAAGTGTCTAACAAATTGAAACAGTTCAAGGACATGAAGAATTGTTTTCCTGACTTTTCTATTATCAATTCATCTTTTGATTTCATAATCTTACATATAATCTTTCAATGAACTAAGTATTTCATTATGTAGATACCTACTCGCATAGGAATTAGAGATAAGACAAGAATTCTTGGAATACGTATATCAAGGCAATAAATTTATTGCATACTCTTCTTCAGATAGAACGATCTCTTCAGAAACGTACCGCGTCATTTGTTTAACATATCGATAAAGAAAAAATTAAGATTCGTATAAGAGACCAGACGAGAGCGAGCACTATCATTTTACAAGCTAGAAAATGTACGCGCTTCGATTGTCGATTGTGTGGGTAAGTAAATATAGTAAAAAATTGCATCGTAGTTGTTCACTCTTCAATATTTTCATTCGGACATTTTCATTCGGATTTATCAAACACGATAGGCTTAAACAAGAACTTTTTAACAATCGTTTCAGATATTCATTGTCCTTGAAAGCGTGAAATGTTCGATTTCGGACGTTGTCGATTACAACGGGGCGGCTATCACCATCGAAAAAAATGACACGAGTCCTTGCAATGCAACGAGAGAGTGTTTAAGTTGTACGACATCCAGACTATGTATACCTGACGAGTCAAACAAATTGAAACAGATCATGACGATAAATTGCTCTATGGTTTATACGAAACCCTATTGCGATGTAGACACTGGTTTGTGCACGAATGTAGCTCCAAATCATTGTCCTTCGAACGATTTCATCTGTCCTTCTATCGATGGGGTGTATCCCGATCCCAACAATTGCGCAAGATATCACATTTGTGTGAACGGTTATAGAATAACGAATACTTGTCCGCCTAACAACATATACGACACACAATTGGAAAATTGCAAGTTCTCTCGTTATTCCTATGACTGCATTACCATTAATTGCAGAGGTAAGGAGGGCCAGTATTTCGTTTATCCAACAAACGATAAAATATATGGAACATGTGTTAATGAACAACCATATTTTATTGGGCGATGCAAGGCATACGAGAAATTTGATATTAATTTGAAAAGATGTACTAGAGTTTGCAAACGTGTTGAAAATCAACCTACCGATGATTGTCAAAAGTATATACGTTGCGCCCAAATTGGAATAGGAAAATACGAACCAGTTTTGCAATACTGTGCCTGTGATAAAGGTTTTGATGAGGGTAAAGGTACCTGCATAAAGGAAGCAACATGTTTGAACAAGATGAATTCTTGCAAAACACTCCTTGCCGATCTATTGGGCCTTCCACAGTCGTCTAATTTCATCATCAATAATTCGGATAATAAGAATAGTAACAACAATATATCTAATGGTAATGACAATGCAAACGGGAATATTGTGAACGGCAACAGTAACAAAAATAATTCGAATTCTGGTAATGTAAGTAATGTAAGGGGACCAGCATTGCGTCAATTCATTATCAATAATTCAGAAAATAGTCAAGGTTCGAATAAGGTGTCCAATGGCAACGATGAGGCAAATGGTAATATAGTTAATGGCAATGACAATGCTAATAATAAGAACGAAGGTGACGTAGGTAACGAAGTGCGCAGACCTGG